>NW_018407509.1:793759-820556 GCF_002113885.1 Mizuhopecten yessoensis
ATTGGGCCTGTAGCATGCTGGGATGAAGGACTACCATGTTAGTTCAAATGAATGACCTTGATCCACTTTCAACCTAATGTCCTTGTTCAACAATCAAGGTCAGAGGCATCATATGTTTAAATCTTTTAATAGGTTCTTATGAAATCTTAAGATTACAAGTGTTAGATAAATAACAGGTGAGCGATGCAGGCCCATTGGGCCTCTTGGTTTTTTTTGGCCTTAAATGAACCACAATATCTTTTTCACAGGTTGATATGGTACTTTGAGCCCTCAGTCCTTACCACTTTTGCCCTGCTGGGTTTGGCTGTGAGTCTCATCGACTTCCTTGTGCCTATGATTGGTCCAAACTTTTTCGCATCGAAATGGTAAGTACTGTAGTCATTGAGAGGCATTTTGACTCCATTAGGTTTGAGCTCACTCACTAAGGAATATTTACAATAGCTCATTGATATACCTTTGAAATGGTGCAGAATGTTTTTCCTTCAATTTTCTTCTCTGTTTGAAATTTCAACACATAGTTTCAATAACTTGGAAAAGAATATGAAAAAATAACAAATAAATATCATTGAGAAGAGTCTGCAGTCAGGTTACCCTAGGAGTCAAAACTCAGATCACAAATCTATCTTGACCACCTGCGATACTCAAAAGGGTTATGCTCACCTTTGCTCTCTGCATCCCTGGAATATGTCACAGCAAAATTGAAGCTTTTCGATTGGTCTCAGTTAAAAAAAACTTGACCAATTGCTAGGCTGATACCTGTCCCTGGATGGTTACAGAGGAGCGACACCCGACTTGAAAGCCAGTCAATTTTTATCATTAAGATACTGCGAGATACTTTTGATGTACATCAAAGGATCAAACTAGTCTTTTTGTCTCATCCACAAGGTGGCGCACACTAAGCATTCAGTTTTGTCATGACATATTCTGTGGGTGCAGAGAGTGTAAGTGAGCGTAACTAACCACTGGACAATTGAGGATGCATCTTGACTAAAATGTATCATATTTGTTATATAACTTTCTGCTGACAATGATGTTATATTACACCAGGACCGGTCGCCAGGAACATCAGTACGAGGAGATCTGTAAGCGAATCATGCATTTTAAGTATCATTCAAGTAATCTGATGGATTCTATGGTTTCCCTGAAGACAGAAAGGCCCAAAACAGTAAGTATTCACATTTTTTTCTCGGGCAGTATGTTTGGTAATAGGAATTATAAGCATCCTCGTGCCACTGCCAAAGACTGAAAACAAGCGTTGAAAACATTTCTTCCTGGTACGATAGTAGCTTTGAGAAATCATTTCTGAAAAGAAAACCATTCCTTTATACCTTGTGGAATTAAAAAAAAAAGGTTTAAATTAACAAAAAGTAATCAACAAAGGATGGTCTTAGTGTAAAAATACAATAGACCCAGGACTCGTACCCTGGACCTTCGTTCATTATACTGTCGTTCTTATCAACTGAGCTACTTGGTCAACGACAAAACCCTGGCACAAAAAAACATATTTTTTCTTATTTTTCCAAAAATAAAATTCCTATCTAACACTGTGCCATAATCATAATTTTGAAGGATTAAATTCTTTTAACAGTGTTTTTCTTTTTTCTTTTCTTTTCTAAATTGAAGTTTTGAATGTGTTTATTTTGTTCCAGTATTTCCTCATTGTGATGGGAGCACTGGTGTCTATGGCTTGGATGGGCAGTAGAATGGACAATCTCTTACTTACCTATTTCCTACGTAAGTACCAATCTCAACACTTGTTGGTTAACTCATTCACCCCTGAAGACACATTTGAACTCTTCCAATTCAAAGGTTGGAATAGTTCATTATGAAATTTCAGGGGTTAATGAGTTAAGGTACATATTTAATTTATTGAAGGTTCAATTGGATGGCAATAGTAATGATGATTGAATTTCATAGAAATATATAGTCATCATATTTCTTTGACAAGCTGGAGCTATAAATACTAAATTATTTTCAGTATTTACCAATATATACAAAGCTTATTTGCAAAAGAATTGAATATTTAAAAAGATCCTTTGTATAATGGGTAAACATGTTACCCGTCCCCCTGAGTGCCTGCAGTATTAGAGTACAATTGGGCAAAATGTTTCAATGATTTTTGGCAGCTGACTTTACAGATACGGCACACTGTGGCTTAGTGCGTTAACGTTGTTGTCCGCGGTTTAGAGTCGAAACACCGGTCATTTGGACTCTTACTTTGACAAAGGAAACAGACGTTTTCGATCAATCAGTGAAATGTAATTATTTTGTGAAAAATATTCCTCTAAAATTGATTTCAATAAATATTTTTTTCAGTTTTCTCTTAGGTTTAGTTCGATGAAATTAATAATCTAATTGAAAAGCTCTATTGACAACTTAAGTTTTTAACCAATCAAAATACTGTACATGACAATGTGCAGAACAAGGGGCCTGTTTGTTTATGTGAAACAACCAGTTTGTCTGTTTTTAAATGTAACATTTCAGGTATAAAACCTAGCGGACCAGCAAATGTGTATGCAGGCCTTGCAAGGTTTTGTCAAGGGCCGTCTGAAAGCAGATTAATTGGGTTTAACCTTATTTCATTAACGAGCATATCTGGTTCAACCAGTCAAACCGATTGGGAATAACAAAAACGGCCAAGCAAGTTTAAATGATTGTGCCAACTTTCTTATTCTGTATGTGTATTAAGTAGTCCAAGGGAGACAATTTCAGTTTTTCTGAATGTCAGAACTAGATAATGAGTGAAGAGCCTAAACATTTCAAATTATTATATATTTTGAAATCATAAGGAATGCAAAAAAAATAAGTCCATTGGTTATGGGTATATATTTACATAATTAATATGCTCTAGATTTTTGGTACAATTTCAAATTTGAATAAGTTTGGGTGGGTGGGGGTAGGGTTACAGGGAGGTGCTTATTATTGATAATATATGGGTCGTGGGATCTAAAATAATCGATAAAAATATGTACTGTAGTGGGACTACGCAAAAATCCCTTTCTGAGGTCACAAAACGTGCCTGGTTTGGTTCTCCTATATATTTATTTAAAATAATCCTCAGCTGAGGAAAATGGAGTATTTAGATTGTGTCTCTTGACAAAACTATGTGTACATGTACATGTAATTATATATATTAAGTAGAGAAAAGAATTACTTGACATTTTTTCCAGAAAAACAAATTTCATTATTTTTTTAAAATTGTTTTACATAAATAGTTTCTGAGCATTAAACAAGAGTACGCGTACGCACAATATATGAATATTTACGGTACAAATTCTAAGATGAAAATGGAACAGGAATTTATACTGAAGGGTTTATTTTCCCTTCTCTTTCATAATGTAAGATTGTTGTTTTGATCAATACAAATACTGCATAAACAGGTAAGGAAAAACTTGTTTCCATAAAAATGTGTTTTCATGTCTTTAATGTAAAATAATCCTGACCACAAATTTGTATTTCAGTCACCATTCTGATGTTGGTGCCAGGTATCCGACGCCACGGCGTCCTGCAGAAGTACTTCTCGCGCGTGTTTGGTGTTGTCACATCACTTGTGAGAGGAAAAGCCAAGAAGTTCAAGTCGAGTTAGACTGCTGGGTGGTCGTCGTCACCGCCCCCTTTCGTCCAATCTAACCCACTCAGTACATTGCCAGCTTAACAGTAGGACGGTCGTCTTTGAGTAATCTTCGAGGATCAGTGACCCCTGTTTACACTGCGTCTTTATATATGTAAAGGAGATTTGCTTTTCTTTTTTCTTTTTTCTTTATTTAAGTTTACATTTTGTTTGAAACTGTGAAAGCTAGAAAAGTGCTTTTGGGTCAAGAGGGGATCAAGAGGAGTAAACATTGTTTTTATAGGAAAAAAGAAAAAAAATGAAAACCTTGATGGGTTTGATAATATCAATCTGAATCCAAACCTAATTTCAGTTAGGGCTGTTCCAAAATTAATGGTATGGGAGGGGTGGGGTGGGGTGGGGTGGGAGGCAAAGCTGACTTGTATAAGGAATGTTTAAAAATTAAAACTGACTTGTATAAAAATTTGAATTAAAATATTTTTTTGTTCCCTGTGAAGGTAGAGTAAATGGGTGTTATTATTATCGTGATTTAATCTTGCCGTCAATATTGTATTAATTACAGGTGCCTCCTACCTCTCCCATGCAATCAGTTATGGAATAGCCCTTTTAAGTGTTAAAAAAAATCCTGTCAGGTTATATTGGAAATGAAATGCTACTAATAAAGTCAAAATGCAAAAAAAAAACTTGAAATTATTTAAAAGATTTTTTTTGTTCCCTGTGAAGGTAGAGTAAATGGGTTCAATTGAGTGGATGAAATTGTTTTATAAAATTGCCACGTGACACGTTCAATTTACGTGTTGATTAAGAGTATGGAATAATTCTGTATTGTGGAATTATCTGTATTAAATGGAAAGTAATCACTGATTGGCATATTTCTTTTATGTCCCACCATTTCAAATTTAATGTCTTTTTTTAGACCCATTGACTTTTGCAGTTTTGGTTTTATATAGTTAAGCATAGGGTATACAGTATTTCCAAAGATACCAAAGTACATACGTATATAATATTGTTTTGCTTTCTAGACTTTTGAGTTTCTTGGGGAAATTCTTTGGTGGAGTGTACAGGTAGTATACTAAGTAAGCGTGCAGAATGTTATAATGGTGATTTATTTTTATGTTTATTGCAATAGCTTAACAACTGTAATTATTGAAAGCCACATGATCTATCCTCTGTATATGGTTATTATTTTAGGGACCATGTCCGCAGTAGTTTTGTTGTATTATTTTTAGCCTATATGTCTGTTATTGTTGGAACTCTGTTTTTGTTAACAGTATATTATGTTACATGTGTATTGCACAATATCCATTTTAGTTGATTAATATGTTTGTCAAGTTAACCAAGAAAGTTAACCTAATGTGTTCTTGACTTTTTATTAATTACCTGTAATATTCTTTGTTAAAAACTACTGCAATGACAGAAAAATGATAAGAAGAAGAACAGCTAAAAACAGATATAAATTGCATTAGGATTATAATAATTGTCTTCCAAGTTGATCTGCCTTAATTGGTTGCAAGATAATCAAGATTCATTGCCAAATGACCACAGTTCATGGCCAGATGAATAGGGTTCATGACAGATGAACCAAATGTTCAAGATTGATTGCCAGTTGAACATTGTTCATTACCAGATGACCTGAGTTTATGGCCAAATGATCACGGATCATGAACAGATGATCAAGGTTCATGACCACATGAACAAGATTCATGACCAAATGGTTGCGGTTCATGACCATATGAAGAGGGTTTGTGATAGGTTGATCAAACGATCATGATTCATTACCAGAATAAAAATGTTTATGGCCAAATGATTAAGGATCATGAACAGATGATCAAGGTTTATGACCGCATGAACAAGGTTCATGACCAGATGGCTAGGGTTCATGGCCAGTTCTCTCTATCTATTCATATATTTAAGGCCAAATGATTAAGGATCATGAACAGATGATCAAGGTTCATGACTGCATGAACAAGGTTCATGACCAGATGTCTGGGGTTCATGGCCAGTTCTCTCTATCTATTCATATATTTATGGCTGTTGTGCACTTATTATATTGATGTTGTGAATTGTAGTGAGAAGTTGTTGGTGCTGTGGAAGTAACTATATAGATAGATTCATCTTCTATTCATATTTACTGGTACATGCTCTGTACCGTTTACACCAACATACTGACTTAACAAAAAGTTGGATCTACTATCCTGCTAGAGTAACTCTATAAGTGCCATTTGTAGTTAAACTTGTAATATTCTAACCATTCTTCTGTAATAAACTGGTCTGGATGTGTTTGTTGTATGATCTAGCATTATATGAATGTCATTTTCATATTTGTGGTGTATTTTCTATTAAATCTTCTTGAAATTACAAAGATTGAATATTTGCTGTAGGATTATGATCCAATTCGTTGTCAATAAATAGTGTCGAATGTGTTCTTTTCGATGACTCCTAGATAGGCAGGTTTTGATAACTTTTGTTTTGTATTTTTATAGTAAAATCGGTAAAGTTACAGACCGAAGCTGTGTATTTCTGACATTGCTTGTGTGTTAACATTTATGTGTGTGTGGGGTTTTCTAGTCACATGTGTCGTTGGCTCTCGGCACTTCTTCCCACCCATGCAACTCAGCTTTCATTGTTTGATGTGATAACAGAGGCTCTATAACCTTGTAACAAGAATTATTTTATAAAAAACGTTTGAGATTTTGGAAGAACAGGTTTGGGTATATAACAAAGTACCAGATGTTGCTGTCTTTAGCAATAATAAGGATTTTTAAAGTCAATGTATTATTGAAAATTACAGTTAAGGTAAAAACTATGTAATAGAACTTAATTAATTAATTTAGTCTTGACAATAGTTTTTGCAACCATCAGATGGTACTGAACTCTTTTGTTTCCTACTCCCCCCTTAACTCATTCCACCCTGAAATTTCATAATGAACTTTTCAAACCTTCGAAATGGAAGAGTTCAAATGTGTCTTCAGGGATGAATTAGCTAATGCAAGGCTATTGTAAGGTGCTTGAACATCCCTCCAGAAATGTATGGATCTCGATTATCTGCTGTGGTATACTAATAGCTTGCTCAAGCCCAAGATATTTGGTTAAGGGTGAGACCAATTGATCCAAACCACAGAGTCACAAACAAGATGTATATCAACTTGTGTATCAGTTTTGATGATGTCCTTGAAAAACTGCCTTTTTCTTCTAGTGTTATGCTTTTTTGGTATTTACAGTGAAAACCATTCTTGCAATTAATTGATTCAACATGACAGCATCAGTTTCACAAATATTCCTTAACCCTTTCAACCTTATGTAACTTAAGTAGACTCTACCATGCATTGATCTGGATGAGTTCATTATGGTCTACAGTGGTGAAAGGGTTAACTAAGTGCTTGCAAAGGAAAATACTGTTTGAATTATGAATTTTCGAAGCTTAAGAATTGCTTTATGGAAATCGTAGTTAGGGAAATTTCTTGATGTTTGGCAATTCCTTCAAGGAATGTTCATGAAACTTGAGCTTGAAAAAGAATTTTCCTGTTTCCTGTTTTATTTTTGTGATCAAATAAAATTAAAATTGATATTTGATTTCCATGAAATATAGTTAGGGTGTATAGCTTTCTGTGTTGTGTATATTATGAAAATAATCATCAATTATATAATGTTTACCAAAATACTGTCTCAAACATCAGAATCAATCATGTTGACTTGTTCAAAAAATGTGCGCAAATAGTTCCACAGAAAAACAAAGCAATTTGAAGGAAGTTTCAAATTTAAATCTAAATGTTGATCTGAATCATGTTAAATTATGACTGAGAGGCATTTTCTTGAGTATTAATGCATGGCCTTCACTCATTTACTTGCAAAGTCAGCAGTATGAGTTTATTGAGGGGCATTATTTCGGGTAATGACTGATTTAGAAGGGGGGGGGGGTTAAGGAGTGCAGGGCATTTTGCTCCACAGCTCAACTATTTTTTAAATGACTTCATGTGTTTGTTTTCGTTATGATTCTGTATGTTTTCTTTTCTAATGTTGGTACAGATTTTCGCAAAAATAATTTCCTGTCTCTCTATTCAGAGGTCAGCCCTGCTCTTTTTGGGGAAAAAAGAAAATATTGTTTCCACCTCTGAGTGGTGTCCCCTTGCAAATGTTTATTTTTTGGAATCGGATTTCAAATTTCATAATCATTAATGGTAACTGAGAAAATGTTTGCTTTAATATTAAGAATACATATTGTATAACTATGTATATGATTAATTAATACTTTACCAAAATTACTCGAAATATTTTGGGAAATTTTGACTTGAATTAATATCACAACCTTCAGCGTTTACCTTGTGCTGTATTAGAGTGTTCTTAACATTACTACACATAAGTAATACTTGTGTGAAAAAAACCCACTAACTTGCTGATGTGATTAACATTAAAAAATTTATTCAACCAATCGGATCTAATTAATATCATTTAGCTCAGCCACCTTTGAATAATTGTCAGTTTTAATCTTGCTCTGTTTAATAATATGCAACAGAATCTCATTTTAGGGTGTTTAAAGGAAATATTCAAGTTCACCTTAGACAAAAAGTACAGTGAAAATGTGGTCGTACTTTCAGCTTGCTTTTGTTTCTCTCATTGAGTGCCTGTGATAATTTTAATGTGTTATCTCCCTTTGTTTATGTTTTGTGTGAAGCTAATCTGTACAGGTATTCGTACATTCTGTATAAATAAGAATAGATAAATAGCCTAGTGAGAAATGTCAACAAATTTACCAGTGGTGTTCCGATTATCGAAAAAAAGTTGAAAATGGATCGACTACACCTGAAAAACGAGCACTAGGCTATGATTTTGTAAGCTTGATTAATCTTAAAATTTAAAAATATAAAAGACACCCAATATCTGAGCCTATGACGTACAGTGTGAAACCAGGGCCGTGTTCGTCCAGTAAGTCTGCACAAACATATCTTCACAACCAATTGATATGAACATTTATATGATGTAAAATAGGAATAATTCATTTATTTGTTGAAATATTTTAAGAAGTTGAAGAAGTTTGAATATGTTTCCCGGTGAGAGTGAAAATGTTATTTACATAAGATTTCGAATTTTTTTCCCGTTAATCCGTTTATTTTCCTTCACTGTACATGATTTCATCCAGACGTGAACAAGGTACAAGTATCTGTATTTATTAGTTTTACAAGTGAACACAGACAGACAGTATTTTGATATAGATTTGCATGTTTTTGAGATAAGACATTAATAAATAATGGTATAATCTGGAAGTGTTTGTGTTTTATGATGTAGTTTAAAGTATGGTTGTTCATAAGTTTTTTGGCCATCAGTATCATAAGCTTGCCATGGCCACTGCTTTGCCGTCCAGCTCATACCACACACCGTCGTCTGCTCTCTCGGCATGGAATGTTGCTATCAGAACTTGGCTAGCTCTCTGGCTGCCTAAACTAAGTCGATGTTTTGCTTCTGTAAAAGTTTATTCAGCGGCATAACACCCTGAAGCACGAACTCAACAACAACCAGAGAGACAATAAAATCGAGCACAATGATGCTACAACTATACTATAGCTGCATGCCTTGGCGTCTCCTTCTAGCTCTCGCACCTCGAGGGCATTTACTATAGTGGGTGTATGCGACTTTAAAGGTGTAGAGCAAGTCCGCACGACTGGCCCATCTTGTCTCACAGAGGCTCTGCAGGCGTGTTCGCTTGTTCATTTCTTCTCAAGCAACAGGGTCGTTTCCCAGCTCTTCCTGAAATGTTTGGTTTGGTTTGGTTTAGAATTGTTTAACGTCCTATCAACAGCTATGGTCATTTAAGGACGTCCTCCCCTGTGTGCAAGATGAATGCGTGTAGTGTATGCGTGTGTGTTTTGGGAGGCTGCGATATGTTCGTGTCCTTGTGATAGCCCGGAGCTGATGCCGACTTTATAGTGCTACCTCACTGAAACATACTGTCGACAACGGGCGAACCAGTCGTCCAACTCCTAAATTGCTGAGCGTTAAGCAGGAGTAGAAACTACCATTTTTACAGACTCTGGTATGTCTCGGCCAGGGAACAGAACCCAGAGCATGTAGTCAAGTACACCTACTGCAACTTTGGCTGAATATTTTAATTTTTGTTGTCACTTAAAATTTGAAATGTAGTAACCCGTTTGACCCTGGAAAATGGTAAATGTCTTGTATTTAAATAAATATGATAACCCTTCATGCTAGTGGCGAAATATCATCACCGAAGTCCTCTTAACCACTGTAGACCAAAATGTACTTGTCCACATCAATGCACGGTTGAGTCTGTCCAAGATATTTATGGGTCAAAGGGTTAATTATTCAGAGGTTGTTTGAAAGGTTCAATACATTTGACCCCTTGACCTTGAAAAGTGGGACAATGTCATTTATTATGTCTGCCCTCGAATGCATTGCACAGGAATTAGGTCACTGTGACCTTCACCTCAAGGTCAAAGTTCAAAATAGTGCAACACTTTCAGTAAATTCTTGTCCGGGCCCATACATTTTAAACTGTTAAAGATATCTTAATCAAACTTGAAGTATACCTGCATCACCCACAGAAAGTGTGCAGTGCACTGAAATTAAGACTCGTGCCCCACTCTACAGAGTTATGGCCCTTTGTTAATTTTTAGGTCACCTGAGACAAAGTCTCAAGTGACCTATTGCGATCGCCTTTTGTCCGTCGTCGTTCGTCGTCCGTCGTCCGTCATGCGTCATGGGTCCGTAAACAATTTACATTTTCGACTTCTTCTCCAAAACCCCGAAACCAATTTCAATGAAATTTTGCAGAAACCTTCCATGGCTAAAGGTCAACTAAAATTGTGAATTATATGGTCCCCAGCCCCCAGGGGCCTTAGGGGCGGGGCCAAAAAGGGTAAAATTGACTAAAATTTCAAAAAGCTTCTTCTCAAGATCCAGATATGGTAGGATCAAATACTCTTCATAGATAGAAGGGTCTTAAGGTGCTTTACCAAAATTGTGAATTTCTTGACCCTGGGGTCTCGCGTTTCCCCCTGGGGAGGGGGTAAACTTTACTATAGTTTATATAGGGAAATCACATTTTGGACCAACATTTGTTTAATTGCCATTGGAAGTAATTCAATTTAGGTTAGCATTATCAGTATTGGGTAGCAGGTTGATGGTATGCACATATGAGCCCTGACTGACCCCCCGGGGCTGATTGGTGGGGCCAAAAAGAGTTGAATTCACTGAAATTTCAAAAATCTTCTTCTCAAGACACAGATATGGTAGAATCAAATACTCTTCATAGATGGAAGGGTCCTAAGGTGCTTTACCAATATTGTGAATTTCATGACCCTGGGGTCTCGCGTTTCCCCCTGGGGAAGGAGGGGCAAAATTTGTTATGGTTTATAATGGCAAATGATACTTTGAATATTACATGTTGATAACTTGATTGGAATTAAAACACTAAGTTGACAGTTTGATACTTTGTAAATTTTGAGCCAGCCCTACCCCCAAAGGCTGTAGGGTGGGGCCCAATGGAGTCTGTGTGCTAAAATAAAATTTCTTCATTTTCCTTGTTTAGAATCAGAGGTGCTAGTTTCAAATACTTTTCAGTCTTAAATCTGCATGCTAAATATTGAATAAGGTGGTTTTATTGTTTTTTGTCACTTTGAAAAATATTTCTGTTCATGTTAAAAACAAAAATCAACTCTCTGTATAAATATATCAGGTGACCGTTAAGGCCCATGGGCCTCTTGTTAATACCAACGTTTGTCCGGATCATAAGTTCCATGTTATTTCACCTATGTTGACCAATCGTACCATATTAAGGTATCTTAGGAAGGCAGAATCTCTCATCCTGAAATCGGGTTATGTGCCCCATTATATACAGAGTTATGACCCTTTGTTTATTATTAATACCTATGTTTGTCCACGGCATACTTTGCTAGTCATGTATCTTGGGAAGAAGGAGCGTCGCATTCCAAATTCGGGTCTCATGCCTCACTATATAAAGAGATATGGCCCTTTGTTATTTTTTTATACCGAAGTTTGTCTATTGCCTAATAAGGCGAGACATATGTTTTTGTTCACAAAAACAAGTTTCTAATAATTTTTGTTGCTGTAGGAATAATAATGGTTTTCGTACATGTCAACGACACAAACAAGCAAATTTCTGACAGTGTCTTGATGTCTGAGAAAAAAGAAAGAACAAGAACACGAAACCAATACTTTCATACGTTTATTCAGAGAATAAACATGTTATTTACAAGAAATTACCATATTTAACTACTCTTGATTTTTTTCGCTATGTAAGATTTTGTTGTCTAAACTCGTACGTAACAATTTATTCAACATACTGTGATACAATGGAAACCAAAAGCACAAAAAAAAAAAAAAAAAAAAATGTAGATAATAATGATCATCAGCTGAAGACTGAAATATCAAAATGAGATATTGAATGAAATAAATAATGCTTATTTATGAAGGTACATTATTTACAGTGATGTCCCATGAACTGGACCAAACTTTCACCCGCTGACAGGTTTTACCAACGAAACCTCCACCAGATGGCTCAAGTTTTGACAATTAAACCGGTCACCAAGTGGCAAGTTTAATGTTTAAATTTCCCACCAGATGGCAGTGTTTACAATCAAACCTCACCAGGTGGCAGGATGAAAAAGTTACAAAATATTGCTCTGTGCTTGGACTGACCACATCATCCTATGGCTGCTGGGAGTCTGAAAAAAACCCAGATTAGTAAATGAAAATGGACAATATCAATACACACACCTTCCAAACAATAGCACATGTAATTTTGGTTAAAATCTTTTCCCTTTCATAGTCATCTAATTTGTTCCTCCATATAATCTGTTGTAGGATATATAAGACTAAATATCAGTATGGAAGTATTATAAATATATATGCAAGACGAATCAGAAAGCACGAGTTTATTGTGCGGACGAATATATACATCCGCGCAATAAATGAGTGCCTTCTGATTCGTTAGAAAAACACAAGTGTGTGGTCTTGCTTTTATCACATAATTTCCGTATTTGGTAGAGATCGATACAAATATTTTCTAAACTTTGATATTTTTTGCAAATACCGGGAACTTTTCAGTTCGCCATGACGATGGGATTCCCATAAAAAGTAGTTTCGGCTAGTAGGTAAATACAACATCCCGTATTGCACATGTGCAATACAGAACGTTGTATTTCATAGTCTGAAAATTGCTTGTATTACTATAACAAGATTCAACAGAAATGTGATAAATTATGATCCTTGATAGACAGAATCTTCCTGGTTTCATAATCAAAGTAAATCCAATTTACATGTAATGGCATGCTGGGCTTAAAGAAGAATATTGTTCACATAAACCTTTTTTTTTGAAAATGAAATTTTCCAAAATTCTCAAATTTCTAGACTTTTTCTTAAATTTTGAAAAAACCTCAAGAAGATCCCATTAAAATAACTGAACCTTTAAATAGTTTTCTTGATTGTCAGAGTGAGAATTTGTGAGTTACACATTAAACGGCTATGCTATTAGCTTCTTTTTTTTAAGATGGGTGCTGCTGACTTTCTGTATTTTAAAATATTATTGACATTTGCATTTCCTGCTCATTTCCTGCTCATATGCATATTATGTTTTGAAGCAATCATAATTTTGATATTTTTTTTAAAATCTCATCTCCATGAACAGTTAGCTTACCAGCAGTCCCTGGTATCTTTGTGTGGTGCAAGATGGGTACATTTTCGAAAGCAAGGGTCATATCTTTTTACCTTGCCAATATATATCTTCAATTGAACGTGCCATACAAATACCATGAAAGCTGATGACTGTTGGATTAAATGCTGGTATATGTTTGAAACCGATTTGGTGTTTTTTTGTAGATTAGAATTGTTTTTCACTTGCTATGGAGTCTAAACCTTCCCAGATGCTGGAAATGCTCCAAAAAATAATAATAATGCTTTATACTTTTTTACTGTTGAAGTACTTATAGAAAATCAGCAGGAAGTCATCTTCTTCAGTGTATCAGTATATTTTGATGTGTAAAAAGTTGGACAGATGGACCTAAAAACCATGTCATTGAGAATTGTCCTAAAAATATAACCTCGTATTTAAATTGGGAAAAAAAAAAATCCCAAAATATTTATCAGGTCAACAAAATCCCCAACAATACTCCAAGAAATGTTCTTTCATGTTCTTAAAACCTACATGTATTTTAAATGTTGAAATGGCAGAAAACTTGATCAAACCAACTCTTAACTCATTCACCCCTGAAGACACATTTGAACTCTTCCAATTCAAAGGTAGAAATAGTTCATTATGAAATTTCAGGGGTGAATGCGAGTTAAACTTACTGTTGATCCTGGAAATGTGTTTTATACTTACTTATACATCATACTGTACTACAGACAACAAAACATCATGCTAGTTGAAGGTTGTAGTTGTGTTAAAATTTCCTTCTATATCAGTCGACTGGTGCTGTAGGTACCAGAGACGTTAAGAAATATATAATATCAAAAAATCTATGTACAAATATCATGTTACACTTTCTACAACTAACTGTGCATGACATATTTTATCTAATTGCAGCTATGAACAAGTTCACAGCAGTTTCAAGTTTCTATATAGCATCCCCCCCCCCCCCTCTGTAACTCCCTCCCCTCAAAAATCATCCTGGTGTCTTAAAACTATTGCTGTTGTTTATTTTATTTCAGTTTTGATGGGGGTGTTCATTCAAATTTCTTTAACAAGGATAACATTTCAAATTAAATTTCAATACAACCTTGGAATGAAATAATTGTGATATGTATGGTCAAATGCCTCTCGAAAACCATAAAATCTATAAAAATAACTTCTCCATTTGGTAAATGACATAACACAACATCCCTACCCTTCATTTCTTTTGCTAGTATGTTTTGTTGTTTCTGGAGAAAATGCAAATATATTTGGGATAAAACTCCAATCTCAAGTATAGTGCAGCCCTGCCACATAAGAATACCATACATTTCTATTCAACAGGCCAGACTGCCTGCCATTTCTAGTCTCATAAAGTCATTAGACAAACATACATAAATTTATTTTTTATTTTATTATATATATATGTCTGTCATGATACACATAGTTAATCGGAAAAAAATATTATGTTACATTTGAAATGTTGAAAATCAACAGAAAATGCACAGACACATAACTACATACCAGACATACAAGATGACAATGGGTTTTTGAGATGACAACTTCAGCTTTTTTACCCCTGGGCTGAAGACATGTTTAATACAAATGAAAAATGAAAAATATCTTTTCTGACACAGTGATAGATACAGGTGTGGTGAGAATTAGCATCAATCTACAATCATATCATACAGATTTTAACCCGTTCACCACTGTAAACCATAACGGACTTGTCCATATCAATGCATGGTAGTGTCTACTAAAGTTACATAGGGGTGAAAGGGTCAATGAAAGAGTACAAAGTCATAATTTCACAAACAGGTTTGACTGAATAGTTTAAATCCACATTTTTACAAACAGATTTTTTCAATGAAAAGTTTAACCCTATGATAGCTAAATCTACATTTTTTCAGGCAGACTTGAATGAAAATGCACACGTTCCAAGTCGAATTTCACCTAAAATTTGAGTAAATATATTACACATATAAATGAATAGCGACCTTGTAGAATAGTCGAAATGACATCCCAAAGCGATCGTTTATACAAACATTGTCCCTGTAGGATTCATTATCATAGCTTAGCTGCCTCAATTCCCTTCACAGTTACAACACATACGACATAGGTACAAGGAATCAAATAACACGGTGAGTAATTACATTTTTCAGAACCAAATAACTTTACAGGAAGTCCTGTAATTTGAGCCTCCCAAAATGTAATAAACCTCCTCTAGTCCAACCATCCAAAAAACTTGCTCTCTGGGACCAGTTTTGCACTAAGATCAATAACGAGATTTCAAAATATCGTCTAGGTGGATATTTTCAATAGTCAATACATATTCATCATTCATCAAAAATTAGATGAAAAGATAGAAACTATAAAATGTATTTTTAAAATTCAAAATGTTACATTGAAACTAATTTTAGGCAGTTTAGAGTTTTTAATACTGTTTAATTTGTTAACAATAACAAATTCTTTCAATATGTAAACTCTGACCTATTGCAAACCTACATCACGAGCAATTCCACTTAAATCATCTTTTAAATCTTTCTTCTCGAAATCTTTAATCTCATTCTGAACAGTATTCTGACCGAGTCGGATAAGAAATAAATTGCACAGTAACATTCATCTGTAATGAAAAACTCATAATGCTTCAACAATTGTTCCAGCTCATTCATCGTAAAACGACGAGGCAGTCTTCATGTCTAGAAACTATAACGAATGCACAAAATGTAATAATACCGAAATGTCTGCTAGGAAGATATAGTGGAGATCTAGTATGTATGATTCAGCGACTTAACTGCGAGTTTGGGGGGGCATTTTCAGTGTCAAGCACAGCAGTAATATCAAATCAAAGTTCCTGCAATTTTCGTTCCTGCAATTTTCTTTTGCCCTAATATATATATATATATATATACATATTAACAAAACTGCCCTCCAAAAACTGACCAAGCAAAATGTACGCCGAAAGACAGTCACTAAAACAATTTGGTAAAATTCTAATATTGATGATTTTGTTATTAAAGCACTTGTAATATATATTTTCTTAAGCACAAACACAACTGATGTATTATATATTTTTACACACATGCTATTTTAATGTACACATTTAGAAAAAAAAAGATAATTACTGATAAAAGTTATGTACAACAAACGATGTATGAAAATACACATTTACAAAAGTCTACCTATTTACACAATGAGTGACATGCATGAAATGACATACGATGGTCATCACATCAACTCCTATCAGATCAATATTCACTGTACACAAAAGTTTCAAGTTGTTTTTGATTCAAAATTCATTTTAATAGATGTCATGCGTACAACACAACATATAACCCACAGTAGAAATGAAAAATTTACAAGAAAAATATATATAAAACTGAAAAGGTTCCCAATTTTGTCATCATAGGAGGAAAATATTGGCCAAACATTAACATATTTGTGTCGCCAAAATCATGCAAATATGTCTTCAAACATTTACATTTTTCTTCTTTCAATGCAACATTAAATCAATTTTTGTTCAAAATTTTCCTTAACTATCTTCATAGAAAATAAATATCATTCACATTTTATCCAACAGGATAAAATGTTTGTTATTATCTTTTCATTATGGTACTCAAAAGGCAAAGAATTGCTCCCAGTAGTTTTAGCATGTCAATTTTTACACAGATATTAACACACATTTCTTAAACAAAATAGGTCTTTATAGGTAAAAGAACCCATCAACAATAACAAACGAGTCTCGAGTCAATGATGTGAACATTATGTCATGGCTACGGATGAGAAGATGAGGTCTTGCGAACACACACAGTTATATCAAATTACCTGGGTCAAGTTGTCGGACTAGTTAGCTGAACAAAACATTTTAAAATTTATTCCGATGTGGATTTGATTTTTTGTTTAAATTTTTGCCAAATACTTACAAATCTTAATTATTGAGGTTTCAAAATGGCCACATGAAGACAGCAAATATTTACAGGAAAGATATTTTGAAAAATTCATTTACAAATCCCTATGCTAACAATATTTGGTACAGAAGGGCTTAAGCCCATTTATACGAATACTCATTAGCTTGATAACAGTCAAAAGTATAATTTTTTAATTCTTATAAATTATTGAAATTCAAAACAACAAAGCTCGGACTCAAAATCATCAATATGAAATTAAATACCGTAAAAATCGTCTTTAATATGATGCCAAACAAAAAAGTAACTGTAAATTTGACTTGACATGCCATAAATGTAACGAAACTTGATACCACTTGACCCTGTAGAAAATGTCAGTTCAATATTGGTTATTTAACATGAACATCATATTCGCTCCTTCACAGATTTCAGTTTCTGCACAAAGAACGTTTCCAACACCTCCGCACACTGGTAAAATGGTGTGTCCGTTGGGTTGTAGAGTCTGCAGTTATCAAATATCTTAGTCACATCTTTAACAAAGTCTTTTAGTCTATGATACTTTTTCTTCTGGAGTCGCTTCTCAACTGTCGTCAAATCTAGAAAGATAAATATTCTGAGTTAAAATAGAAACCTCCATGGAAACCAGAAAAAAAGACATCTAACTGTAAGTCTTGCCTATCCTATCAAGAAAACGTGTTGAAATGAAATGAATTTTGTTTTACATTTACCGTATGGTCCATACAGTGAAAATACCAGTGATCAAATTTCCTTGTTTCACAGGTTTCGGTGAAATTCAATCTGCCACAATGTAAGTGTGTTTTTTTTACAGTTTTATCAAATATCTTACCAAGAACTTCAAATTAAAAACAAAAATTCTTTGAAAAATTACTTGTAAATAATACACAAATCCATCACTGAAAACCCTCTCAAAATCAGCTTGATGCAAGAGTTGTAATTGATGTATGAAAAAAGGAAGACTAGAAAGTTAGAATCATTATTCATGAAAGACTATCACACTAAAATCTCTTCTCTAGCAAGTCTATCCATTGTCCGACCTAGTTAACATCTCAGACGAGCCAACAGAATTGCTTGTTCTAGAAGATGATTTTATTTGCTTGACTTTAACCCTTTCACCCCTATGTAACTTTAGTAGACTCTACCATGCATTGATATGGATGAGTCCATTATGGTCTACAGTGTTGAAAGGGTTAAAGGCCCAATACAGGACTAGTTGGACCCCGTTTGAATCACAGGTCAGCTGACTCATTAATTAAATATATATTTTTTTGAAGTATTTTTTATTTTTATTTAATGATAGCAATATTGAAACTATTAGAACTTCTCCTTCATTTGCATTGGAACATTTTGTTTGCAATTCATACTTTTTTTCTTGCCTCTAATTTTTAGAAAGGACGGAGAAATTTTCACCAGCAATTTGCCAAAGCCCAAATTTCAAAATTATTGGAATCATGTCTGGTTGCCCTGGGTAACAGTTTCGGTATAAAATGGATATTGTATGGACACGAGAACCTACCCATAGGATCTTTGACCACATGATAATAATCTGGAACTTCGTTACGATCCACTGCCTCCAGAAATGGCCAGGCCATCTTGTGAGACTGAAAATGACAGCAAACCATATTGTTATTTTTTATCAACATTTAATCATCAACAGGAAAAATTACCATCCTTTATCAAAGTGCTTCCAACTGGGGAATTACCATTAACAATAATACAAGTTTTTTAATTTAACACATGGTATGATATTCATATCATACAAAGAGCACCTTACAAAGCTAAATTTGTGTAATGATGTTGTAACAGAGTGCTCAAAAACATATTTGAAAAGTCATCTTTGCTCGATACGGTTTCTTCAAAATTATTATTTTCTCTGTGATAATGCTTTTCCCATTTAAAGATCAATGGAATATATTTCGGAAGCTGTTCTTAATAAATACAAAAAAGACCTCTTTGAATCTTTGTCAAATTTTTGGCGGATGAATAACTCCACAAGAAAATAAGCCAAGGGCAGTTGTCATTTCTTATAAATGCGCAACCACTATGGATGATGCCAATCCAGGAAGTGTGTAGGTTTACCTGGAGACTCTTAACAAGCCTGCGTAGTGTGTCATAGTCACGGTCGAGGAGCTCTTTCTGGCTGACCGGATCGGCCTCCTCTTTACGCATACAGTTTGGACAGATATAGGTGTCGATGTGGTCCGCCTCACCCTGTGACACGCCAACACATCGCCCGTGGAACCAGTCTTGACACCGGTCACATCCGATGTAGAACCTACAAGCACAATTTCACAGAATGTAATACATCACATACCTGTTACATCGTTAAATGTATTTGCACCCTATGTATCTTCAAATTTTATACCCTAGAGACACTTGGGTTCACAGAAAAGTTGTTCAGTTATGCTTGCTTATTTTACGCACTAAGATTTATTTTTGTCAAACAGAAATTAGTGTCTTCCCTTTAATGATGAGTGTACCGAGATGTACTTGTGGTTTTTTTTTATATAATAAGGAAAATTCTGAATATCTCATTTATTTTAGAACTATTTGTATTCAAATACCAGTTGTTGTTTTTTTTGACCAGCAAGTTAAAAGTCATGCCTCCTTACACAGTGGGGTAAATGCTTAATGACCTCTTGCCCGATTGGCTTCTTTAAAGTTCAAGAGAAGAAGCAAGTGTCTAGATTTTCATGTTCGTACCCAACACAAGCTAAAATTGGCCTTTAAATAGTTCACCCCTGAAATTTCATAATGAACTATTCCAAACTTTGAATTGGAAGAGTTTAAAGGTGTCTTAAGGGGTGATTGAGTTAACTTCGCTACCCTGACAATTAATTATTGGGAGCTTTAAATTACTAACTGAGCCTCGTCGTACGGCGTCCTACACAGACAGTACAGCTCCTCCGTGGCCGTCTCTTTCTGTTTCTTACACTCCCCACAGACATAGGTGTCGATGGTCTTGGCTCGGCCCTCTGATATGCCCACACAATCGCCGTGGAACCAGTTGGAACACAGGTCGCAGCCGATGTAAAATCTGAGGAGAGTACGAAAATTTAAAATTTAGCCTGATCCTATGGAACTTTAAACAATTTTCCCCAGATAGGATAACATCATATGCCTTAAACATACATTGTAGCTGCACTTAAATGATTATTGTAAATGTCTCCTTTTTTTTTCATGGCTAATGCTTTCAATAAGATTCTTGGTATCATAACATTATGAAATTGCTCTAGTTCTGCTGTTCCAACAGTTAAAATGAATGCAGACCAATGTTTAGAAATATAGAGGCGCCATGGTATATTTCAATAGTTATAACGAAAGTGGGCAGTCGTAGTTACTTTGTGGTGTCGTAGGGTAATTTACAGACACAGTAGAGTTTCTCCTTGGGGTTGAATGCCCTTCCCCCTGTGGAAATAATCTTCTGCTTCTTGCGTTTCGGTTCCTCCGTCATGATGGTTTGGTCTTGGTTGAGTAATGGTGCCTTCTGACTGGTCACTGTCACCAACGGACGCCCTGGTGAATCTGGCTTCTTCTTTCGCTTCTTCAACTGTTCGTTCACCTCCGCCTGCGGATAAGGGAGAGGATTAATACGAAATTCTAATACAAATTTCTGTTCTTCTCTAGTTTTCACACTGTAAATTGTATCACAACTCTAACAGTGACAAGCAAAGAAGGCCTTACCATGGGAACTAGTCTTAAGCAGGACTTGAATGATGAGCAAATTGTAAGATTCAAGATTTGTATTTGATTAATTTAATCAATGGATGAACTTCATATTGAGCATCAGCTTATTTATCGCCAGAAAATAATCAAAATACTTTTTCCAGTAACTGTTTCTGATAGGTTTTAGAACTTTGGCCAAGCATATAGTGTGCTGCTAATCATGTGTGATTCTATCAACTTGATATAATGCGGTCACCAGTTTATCGCAAAAAAATGTATTTACGTGATCAGTGCAAAGGGACCCGAATCGCTTCAAATACAATTAAATTATAAAAGCAGAGCAATTTTTTCTCTAACTTAATGAAATCAAAGCAACAACTGAAATATTATATAAACCAATAAAATCCAATTCAATAAATAAAATGCAACGACTTAAAAAATATTGTGCAAAAATGTAATGGTTACTATCTGACAACAGAATGTTTCTATTAATTCTATCAGTTATGAGTTGTTTTCATGTCTAGATATGATATTAATTTGGACTGTTCAGACTGTTATTTGGCAAGTCCAAGCCAAACTCAGACATCAGCTTCATGGAAAATATTAATATCGCATCCAATCAGTAAAGCACTCCATAACTATTAGTTGTTTAATGATTTATGTACTATCAACAGCTAAAGTAATTTAGGACGTGCCAGGTTTTGGTTGCGGAGGAAAAACGGAGTACCCAGAGAAAAACCAACGACCTACGACCTGCCCCACGTAGGCCTCGTGTCCACGACCCAGTGGTGGAGAGCTAGTGATAGCAGAATGTCAGACGTCTTAACCACTTGGCCACTGTAGCCCTTTTTTTTTTTTTATATCTGTAGGCCAAATGCAAACAACATCGTCAGCTACTTGAATCTGATGCAGAGAAAAGGGGTGCATCTCTTACAGACTTGCATGCAACTTCCTATTCGGTCAGTGCCACTGACAGGATACAGGATCCTGTCAGTGTTATGTCTGAACCAATGAGGATAACAAGATCCTATGCAGACTTGGGCTAAAGATGACCATTTTGTCCATAATCAGTTTAAACTAGCTACGATCAGATCCAATGGTAATATTTTATGTAATTTAGACATTCTAACATACAACATGCAGGATTTTGTAATTTCAAATTTACAGAAAATTCAAAACCTCACCAAAACAAAAAGTTTAGAAACAAATTTGAGAGTGTGAAAGACAAAGACAATCCCAATCAAACTTCAAAAGTCTTGTCTTGTTTAAGGGGTGTAAGAAATACTAATTTGATTCAAATGTTTTGCTATAAAAAAATTCTTAAAACTTCATTTTCCACATACATAACACTCTGGCATAATTTTGTTATTACTTTTTTAAATATTCCCCAGCAAGCTATTATGTTTACACTATTCAATAGAACTAGTGAATACAAGAATGGCTGTGCTCCCGTGCAGATTGTAAAATATGCTCAGATATCTAATGAATACATTTTGTAATCCTCAAACATGTGTCAAAATCGTAAAAGAGTAAAACAGTGTAGATGCGATGGTGGTTTGCATCAAGTCTCGACAACAAACATCCAATAACAAGGTCGATCATGCAGCGAAATCACTCCTAGATTCATACAGATTATAAAATCAACGAAACTAAGCAACCAAAAACATATATGTAACGAAAATCTATCTCAGGGTTCATGTAAGAGTGCAGAATTTCTTGTAAAAAAGATTTTCTTTTTGGCCTTTTTTAATTGAACTAAAATTCCCTGCAAATTTTTTTTAATTTTTTCTCCCATTGGATTTTATCTCCCCATATGACTTGCACAAGTTTCCCCCACATTTATTATCTTTGGATTATAAGAATTATTTTTCTTCTATGTTAAATCTGCTTTCTTGTTCTTTGGCCAAACAAGGCAATTTTACAGCACAGCCCTCTGTCCCTTTACCCCTCCCCTCTACCAATAACAAATAATGAGTTGATTCCTGATAGGTATTATCTGCACTTTCTGACTAACCCTGGATAGCTAAGCCTCAAAATAACATGCAACAACATTTCCCAAGCCTACACAATAACTGCTTGGAGAACAACCTGAATCTCTTGCTGTAGGTTTTTCTCCATAATCGACCGCTTCTTAAGAATCTCCTTCTTAAGAGCTTCCTTGTGTTTGAATAAAGTGCCCTGAAGTTTGGCTACCATTAGTCTTTTATGTTTCTCCTCCTCCATTTCCTGCTTCTTCATTCGCCGGCCATCGTCCCGTTCCTTCTTCTCGATTTTCTCAATGACATTTCGAAGCACCTGACCACAAACGGTGAGCCTGAACAGAAAATAATTATCATGGTAAATTCAATAGTCAATGAATTACAGTAAGGCGGAAATTCATACATTATGACTTCTTTTAATACAAGAGGCCCATGGGCCTTAACGNGTTATTAGGGCCATACCAGCTGATGACTCGGGGGATAACCATGGAATAGAAAACTGACATACAGAGTGCTCTTATAACACAGAATTCATTAGATAGTAAGTTGTTTTCTAAAACCAGTCATAAAATGATCATTAAATTGTACAATAATATACCAATATTTCAACAGTGAATGTTATTTCATACTGAGGTCTACTCTATTAACTGAGAATTGAGAAATCAAGTATATCCTTTATGTTAAACTGGAAAAGTAGTTACAATAAACAGTCCACCAGTAAAATTAATTAAATTGCACAAACTCAAAATTCCTCCGCATATTTGTAACAATCAACTTTACCAAAGTTTTCGAGTAATTCAACAAGACATTATGCATTTCAGATCCAGTAGAAGGTTATAGTAAATAAATGATACCTATATTGCTTTTCCTTTTCTACCTTTCAAAAAACTTCTGCACATTTGCAGCGATGAATTTTGCCGAAGTTACCGAAAAATTCACATTTGCAACGAAAAATTTCCGAGAAATTCAACAAGTTACCATACTTTGCTGAAGTTTACGAGTAATTAAACAAGTAATCATTAATTCCATGTGCAACAGTAGAAGCGTAAGTAATGAACAATACCTATTCTGTTCTTCTTTCTCCACTACAGTAGTTTTGAATTGCCGTGGACGGTTCAAGTCGACCGCTACTGTGGGCGTCTGTGTTTTACTTAATGCTGCGATAGGAAATTTGGCCCCTTCCACCCCGGCTTCGGAGCTTGCCGTAGATATGGTAATGGCGTCGGCAAGCTCGGCTATGGCACTCGAAGTTTTTGGCTGAGTCATCAGCCGCTGCATGGCTAACAGCTTGGCCTGGATCTCCGGTGTCTGGTTCTGCATCAAAGCCTGACGCACCACTGTGTTGAAAGAATAAAATAACAATGTGTTTCTCGTTTGAAAAAAAAAGTATATCATTTAAGATGTCTTTAAAATTATATTCAATGAGAACATATTTAGCCAAGGTGTTCGATTTTGATATAAATAACAAAAGGTCAAAGGGCCTTACCACTCACAGGAATAAAATTAGCTTAGCAGAACTTAAGAATTCCTTAATTTGGAAATACCTGTAGATTTTAAAGATTGCTTTGGGGTGAAGCTTATTGTTTACAAGGGTGCTTCTTGCAAAATTTGGTTAAATCTATCAAGTATCTCTAACGAAGAACTGCACGTCTTTTCCCAATATAAACAATATAAACAAATAGAGTTTGTTTCCTTTGCAGGATCCTATTTTAGGTCAAAGTAACTAGATACAAGAGTGAGGGAACTTTTTTCCTTGCCTTCAGACCTCTTATAATTTCTACATAAATATTTGTTTCAAACTGTCAAGAATTACTTGTGTAGGGAACCACTAACAATGCCCCTTTGGAAACCAGTACAATGCAATGTCGGAAACTTAAAGACTGTTGTGAAAAGGAATCTTCTTGCCTAAGTTACAATCTATGCAGTGCTTCTGTAGAAGCATTTGTTAAAAGTTGCTACTTTTATCAATTCCGTTTTTACAATTGCTAAACTCACCTTGCTGCACAACTTGTGGCGTGACTGCATACTTGGTGGCAGCAGCTGCCGACACAGACGTGACCGGAGCAGTGGACACAGTCGTAGGTACCTGTGGCCGTGCCATCAGTAGTGGCTGACCCGGTGGTCGTGGCGTCTGGACAATTAGCTGACCAGGCAGGCCAGCTCTTGTGGCAGTGATGACCTTGGGCAGGCCACCAGACACCATTTGTGGTAAGGAGGTCACTGTGATGGGTGAAGGGATGGTGGTTGATGATACTGGCTTCTGTAGGGTGATGGTTTTGATGGCCGATGCCAAAGCTCCGGCTGCGGATGATGTTGTCATGGTGACAGCCTGAGTTCCCGACATCGTGGCAGAACCTGTGACTAGCCCCGGGGCGATGACTTTGGGTGCAGCCAGGGAGATAGACGGGGGACTGCTGCCCTTGACTACTGTGGCTACAAGTCCGCCCTCCTTGGCTGCTGAGACGAGGCTAATGCCAGGACTCGATGATCCTAATGCTGTTGGAAGGTTTTGCGATGGAATGATGATCCTGGCTGGTGTAGTGGCTGTCTGTGTGCCCCCTGTAGCATTGGTTACAATGATTGAGGTCTGAGGGCGGATGGCGAGCTGAGTGCGGGGTGGCACCAAGGTGGGGGTGGCCACAGTGGTGGCAGGGGTGACTGTAGGTGTTGGAGTGGCAGCAGCCACTTGTGGAGTTTGTGGCATCGACAGAAGCTGGAGACGCCCGTCAGGTAATCGGATGATCTGTTGACCTGTTGATACAATATAAAGGTAAACATACAGACGAAAATTCCAAGGTGGGATAAAAGAAGATACCAGAGGATGAAGGTTTTGTATAAATTTACTTCAAGTTCATTTTCATGTAATATTCCTGCATCATTTTCAATTATATGGTTGGTCTATATTTCAAACAAATCAAAGGAAATTGAATTAACTCTCGAGAAAAAGTTTGAAATTTAAAGAGAAAGGATGGCACCAGCTGGTGTATGCAGCTCCAATCTTTGAATCCCAAAAGTCAGATAATTGAAACCTTATGTAGCGATAATAAGAGTACTTACCTGGCAGGAGACCCCGCACTTGTAGCTGCCCCTGGGGGCCCTGTATGATCTGTAGGTTCTGCACCTGACCTGGTACACCCTGAGCCACCACCTGGGGCCGAAGTTGGACTGCAAGTTTCGAAAAGAAACTAGAGTAAGCATTGGGTTCAAATTTTGTTTGGAATCAATAATTTGATGAAGCAGGCACTCAATCTGTGAAATGGCATCCTATTTGAAATTTTCATAAAAGGACTTCTCCAGATTTGTCTGAATGGGGGGGTTCCTCATAATTGTTTAGAATTGTGGTGGTTAGGGGAATGGTATACTTTTAAGCAACAACAAAATTTTAACACCATAAGACCTATTGTGAAGAACTACCTGCCACATAATATCTCTGTCAAAGTGTTGTTAAAGAGGACTAAAGTTTCTGTATTGAAACTATTTATACAACGATCAACTCTGTGAATATTTGATTTAACACAAATTTCATATCCAAGGCAGCTTTTCGTTTACCGCGATCCAAATAAGGTTGGACCTAGTAATCTGATGCTGGTTCAGGCTGCATAAACATTAGCAGGTCCGTCAGGATTTATACCAGACAAGAGGTCCAAAGGCCTTAGCGGTCACCTGAGTTATATCATAGGTACTGGTAGCTTTATTTTATTGTTTAGATGTGATGTGGAAATCAGAATGTAAATTAAGTGAAATACAATACTTGTCATGTCATCAAAGGATAAGAATTTGAAAATATTGGTAAATGTTCCCTTTGGGGCCCCACCCTAGCCCCTAGGGAGGGGGCAGGAATCCCAATTTTACAAAGTAATACTCTCATTCACCAAAGATGATTCTGACTAAGTTTGAGTAATTTTCTGCTTAAAATGGATAAAATATACCCAAAAGTGTTATTTCCCTATATAAACTATAGTAAACTTAATCCCCTCCCCAAGGGAGAATTAATAGCTCGGGGGTCCTGAAATTT
>NW_018407509.1:821940-822650 GCF_002113885.1 Mizuhopecten yessoensis
TGATGATCTTTCTTTCCATGCAGAGAAAATGACTGTAGTACCTCTGAGTCTTGAGAAGAAGATTTTTGAAATATTGGTAAATTTTCCCTTTGGGGCCCCGCACTGGCCCCAGGGGTTTGGGTAGGAATTCCAATTTTACAATTTTGTAGCCTCATCTACCAAGGATGATTCTGACCAAGTTTGAAAAAAATCCATCCCCTGGTTCTTGAGAAGAAGTTGAAAATGTTAAAAGTTTACGCACGACGACGGACGCAAAGCTCAGGTGACCTAAAAATGTTACATTTAAAAAAAGACAAACCGGTTGTTCCACATAAACAAACAGGCCCCAAGATAAAGCAATAACAAGAGGCCCAGAGGGCCTGTATCGCTCACCTGGATACCTAAGCAATCATGGCAAACTATTCTCAAAATGAGATCAAGGGAATAGGCCAGACCCCAAGGCCGATCCTTGTAGCATAGCTATATTACATTTTTCATGCCCAGCAATTTTATGTATGGTTATGGGGTGGGGATCTCAACTGTTTCCAAGCTTTGACTCAGAAACCAGGTCCCTAGAGTTGTGGCCAGACCCCAGGATCGATTCTAATATTGTCACTGCATTTGTCTCTTTTTGCCAAGCATTTGTATATATAGTTTTGGGGTGGGGATCTCAACCGTTTCAAAGTTATGACCCAGGGGCCAAGTCTGCAAGGGTGGGGCAGACCCTGGGA
>NW_018407509.1:823533-862906 GCF_002113885.1 Mizuhopecten yessoensis
GGGGGTCAGCCACACCATTTGTACAATTTTAAATCCCTGCCTCCCAGGAATGCTTTTGATCAAATATGATTGATATCCAGTGCACAGTTCTACAGAAGAAGTCGTTTGTAGCAATATAGCCAAATGGCCCCCTTTTGGCCCCGCCCCTTAGCCCCCTGGGGGGTCAGCCCCACCATTTGTACAATTTTGACTCCCCACCACTTAGGGATGCTTCCAGTCAAATTTAGTTTAATTCCAACCAGTGGGTAAGAAGAAGAAGTCGTTTAAAGAAATTGTTGACGTACGGACGTACGACGGACGCCACGGTATGGCATAAGCTCACCTTGGTCCTTCGGACCAGGTGAGCTAATAAAATGCAGCCCAATATCTTAAGTAACACATTCATTGCAATATTTCAAATATTGATCTTTCCTGAGAGCTTTTTGCTCTCTCTTCACATGTCTCTGTAAAACTTGGTCTTAATCAAACAAATCATAATACGGTAAACCCTAGACCTGATAGAGGCAGAAACAAAGACCAATAAGAAAATGATGAAGTTTTCCAGGAGCCAACAAGTCTTTTTAAAACCAATACCTTTGGGAGTCAGTGACTGGGCTGTAGAGACGGGGGCAGGCACAACCACCCTAGCAGGGGAAGTAACTGTGTTTGTAGTGGCTGCCGTAGCGACAAGTCCAGGTTTCGGGGCTAGGGTGATGTTTGAGGAATTTGATGACTGTATTTGCTGCACAGCTGACCGTGGGATCTGGAACCGCACCAGTGAGCGACCAGGTGTTCCTTGGCTCCCTAATATATCGACCAAATTCAAAATTAATATACACAAAATAACTACCACAATAATATTTGATAAACTGTTGTGTCAATCTCTAATATTAACCCATCTTTTACAAAATTAAGATAACATTTATAACAGCTATGAATGCCATGACCCACATGCTGAGGTCATCATTATTATGATGTCATTATTTCAACGTTGAATACCACCGATACTCCCTTGAAGATGGCTGTTCTTATCACCAAGCAAGCATACCTGATATTCATCAACTTATTTGAATAGATTGCTGAATAAATAAGTGAATTTTCTAAGACTATGACATTTTAAAATATTTCAAATGGCAAATATAAGTACTGAGCCACTTTCAGTTGGCATTCAGACTATCTGAAAGGCAAATGGAAATGACAAATTTAACATGAAGTACTAGGAGGCTTCATGGCATTTGTAAATTCTACATGAAACTATGAATACAATCTAAAAACATTTGTATTTGAATGGTAGTTAGGTAAGAAAAAAGAAAAATTCTTAAATGTGATGAACCTTATTGATGGATCCTCTCAATGGTAGTAGCATTATACAAGTTTGACCAATTTTAAAAACATTTTATCATGAAAAAGAAAGAGAACATAAACACATACCTGCGATGATCGTTTTAGGCTGGACCTGAACAGTCTTGAGTATACTGGTGCCACCAAGGATTGAGTTTGAGGTGGTGGCTGGCTTGATGATGGTGCCACCTGCGGTGCTCTGTACTGTGGAGATAAGAGAGGTGGTACCTACTGCGGAGACAGTAACAGTAGATGTCGTGGTGGCGGTCGTGGAACCCTGCGACTCCATCATACGCTTTTGTTGCAGCGCAAGTCTCTGCTGTTTCAGCTGCATCTCCAGCTGGGCCTTCAGCTGCACGGCATTCACTGTCGTCTTCACGGAATCCTGGCTCGACTTCTCTTGAATTGCTGCCCTCTGTTTCGCTAACCTTCAAATAAATTTATTAAAATGAAAATTTTTTCAGACTTTCTGCAAAGTTCAATCATCAATCATTGAACATAGCCAGGGTCTCTCCATCTAAGCTTTATATAAATAACAACAAATCAATGCCTTGCTTCAAAAAATTAAATCATGAACAGATGACATCTTGTTGCTCTGGTCTGACCAAAGGAAAGTCATAGGTAGAATCAGTTTCTCAGACATGTGCACTGCACCGTAGCCTCTTGTTTCATTACACATGTATGTAACATATTACTATAGATCTTACTCGTGTTAGACCAGAGTCACTTCAGTTGATGATCAAATTCGACCATAATGATAATTGAATATTAAAACATTATTCTATCTTGCAAAAGAAAGCTGCCAAGTAGTAGTACAAATCTTTCAAAACTTTTAATCAGAACGGTGATATTGAATTTAGATTTTGAAACACCCATTCACACATAATGAAGGAAATTCTGATTACTTTTCTCCAAACTGTTTGATCTCCCAGAGTTCCAGTTCCTCCTCTGGCGTCCATGTTTCTGTTACGCTTGGTTCGGTCTGTTTAGGAGATTCTGCCCTCCTTCGTTCTCTTAGCCCACTTCTCTGTGGCGTGTACTTCTCTGTTGAATTCATGTAAAATATTTGGATGTAACCCACAGTTTTTTTTCTTCAAAAACAATTAAAATTCACTTCAAGGTTGTACATATATGGAAGAAGTAAGAAGCAGTGAATTATCTATACTTAATAAAAAAAATAAAAAATCAGCCTTGAAATTAAAAGGTTACAATCATTGACACTTTTATTATTTTTAATTTGTTTGTGTTTTATGTCCATTTAACAGCTATGGTCATTTAAGGATGTGTCAGGTTTTGGTGGTGGAGGAAAGCTGGAGTTCCCGGAGGAAAAACACTGACCTACGACCAGTACCTGCGACTGCCCCACGTAGGCCTCGAAACACCCACCCAGTGGTGGAGAGCTAGTGGTAGCAGAATGTCAGACGCCTTAACCACTGGGCCATTGCAGCCCCTGACACTTTTAAAATATATTGAAAAAATTTATATCAACTGATCATCAAATTTCTTTTTTTTTTGATACAAGTATTTAAAACAAAATTTACCTTTAGGTTGACTGGGCAATCCAAGAGGCACCACAATCTTTCTGACCTGGAACTCTGATCTCAGTCCATCGCGGCCAACGTCCCGTCGCTTGAGGAGCTCTTTTGTTGTAATTTCAGTCTCTGTGGACACTGTGTTAGTACCTCCAGCAGGTGGCTTGATCGACAGATCATCCCATCGCAGGCATGCCCACAGAATTCTCAACTGGAGACCAACTCCACCAAAGGACTTGACAGTCTGTGTGCGGTACCGCCATGACGTTCTGAACAGAGGCCGAGGACAGGGATAAATCCAATTGACATTATTCATTTTGCAATTGTAATTGAATTGCTTGGTTTCAATGAGTCCTTTTGTTCTTGCCATTTTTCGCAGATCATGTTTCTCTAGTACAAGTGCTGACCTTTTCCTACTTGGGGTAAGATACTTGTGACAGGGGGGGAGGGAGGCTTTTTTCTTGGCTGTCGGTTTTTGTCCAAATTTTGCATACTTGACTAACTTAATTGGTTCTTTTGTTGACCTGGCTGGTGGCATTTTGGATTTGAGTTCTTGAACACTCATTTTCTCGATGGCTTGCTTCAACAAGAGCTGTGCCTGTGTGAATGCCTTGAGGCCTGGACGGTTGGCCAGGAGTTGCGCTACAGCCGCAGCTCGACTAGCTGGCGACTTCATTGCCGAGAGTGCAGAAGATATAGCCGACGTAGTGGCTGGCGAGGTTGTGGTGGGTGTTTTAGATGCTTCTGAAGCTGTGGCCGATGAAGATGAATCTGATGGTGTTTTTGATGTAAATGAGCTGCTGTTGGTATTTTTATTGGTCCCTTCGTCATCCTTTTCCACATCGACAAGTGAATCTTTCTCTTCAGATTTTTCTTTTTTGTCCATTTTCTCCTCCTTGTCTCCCTCTATGTCCACATCCTCGTCCTCCATGCTCATTTCTGCAATGGACTTGTCCTTCTCTGCCTCGATCGCATCCTCAGCTATGTCCATGTCGATCAATTCACTTTCATCCAACAAAGCTTTTCGACAGGTCGGTGAGAAACAGAACTCTTTACCCTTCTCCCTACACGAGTAGGAGTAACAGGGCAAAGTGACCTCGTCCAAATCTAATGGATCTTCCGATTTATCCTCCTTGCTTTCTGTGTCTTTTTCCTCACTGGAATCTTTTGAGTCATCCTTTTTGTCTCCATCCGGGGAGTTCTGACTCTTTAGCTTCCAGTTGATCTGTTGCTGTAAAGCTTGTCTCTGTTTGTTTTCGATCTCCTCCTGTTTTAACCGTCGCTGAAGGAGCAGGTCAAGTTTAGCGTAGGGTTTAGTCACTTTCGGATAGTGTGTCCTCTCGTTCATAGCCCTGCACACATCGACCTGTGGAATATCCAATTTCGGAGGCAGAGTATAATTAAACAGATCCAATTTCTTCTCGACGTTATCGGATTTCAGAGGTGCGGGTGTCTGACTGACAGATTTCTTAACGGGGCTTACACTTTCAATGTCAACTTCCATTTTGTCATCTCCGACAGAAGAGCACTGGCCTTCGTTATTATTTGTCACATTTTTGTCACTGCTGCCCCCATTATCAGCACTCTCTGGGGAGCTGTCTTTGACCACTGGCACTTCAACTCTTTCGCCAGTTTCTTCGTTTGTGTCCACTGCATCAACAGAATTCACTGCATGACAATCCCCAGCATCACTATTACACTTCACTGATTCTTTGTCCATAGAGGAATCAAGGTCTTCTTTGGCCGAATCTTCCTTTGAATCTGTGGTCTTTGGAGGTTCTGTTATTTCCTGGTCCACATCCATATGCTCCTCCTCACCCTCCGTTTTGTCTGTACTGACGGGTGAGGACGCTGTTTTTTGAGATGCATTTGCTGCCTTAGGTGTTGCATCTGCTGCCTTGCGTTTGCGAGCTTGGATTTTACGAGCAACATTCCTGAGTCCAACTGTGTCCTGAGGTACAAACTGGTATTTTCTCGTGGTACTGAGCCATCGCCATCCTTGACCACCCGTCACTCGGTACTCCTCTCCTCTCTGCTTCCAAACCTGCACAAAACACATATATGTTACGTTAATGTCATTTAAACCTCAGCCATCTACTTTTGAACCTCCACCAGTGTTTTTTTTACCTAAATTTTACAACAGTCTGTTCATTTATTATCTAGGAAAATGTAGCACTATATTTATTGAAATTAGGAATTTATTCCTCATTTTCTGGTCATTTTGGTAAAATGAACCACTTTTTAGCTCGGTGAAATAGTTTGTATTCAGCTGTAAAACTGAGGGGGAAAAAAATACTGTCCACATACAGAAATGAATAAATGAATGAATAAAGGCAACCAATGGCAATGTCAAGTGAAACAATCTATAAGTGAAACTTGCATTACAATCTACAGGGGTGCACCATTCCCCTTGCCCAGTTTTAGTATAACTTGTGGGGTTTTTTTTAACTGCCCGGTATGAAAATATAGATCAGGCAAGTAGACTTTTTGAAAATCTACCTGTGGGTGACAAATTTAAATATGAAATTGTACACTCCTGAATTTGCGTCTGGACCATACAGGTAATATGACATAATATTTTGAAAAAGGACCAATTCATTCATTTTTTTCCCCCTCAAATTCATCACTGCATGGTCTCCTGTCTTCCTCCATCAACCTACCTGATGCTTCAACCCCAAAGTGTATTTAATCCACACCAATGGTCGCCCTTCATCCTCCTCTTCCTTCCTTTTTCTGATTTCCTTCTCTCGTTTCTTCATCTCCTCTCTGTCTAGGGACGTTATCTTCTGTAGGCGACAGTGTCCTGACAAAACCAATAACACAAGAGTATAATTATTGAAATCAACGGTGATGATGGAAAAGAAAGTAAAACATTTCATCATCTACCTAGCTACCTACCAACAAAAGTGAAAATGGCAAACAAACAATATATTTTGCATGGCCCTGTCAGAGTATTTTGATCATCAATTATGACATGTTTTAATGATATTTCATAAAAATAAAGTAACAGCTGCTGCCATTGAACATGCCTGAAAAAAAAATCTTTTTCGTAACTTAGCACGGCAAAAGACAAAATATACTACTCGATGATCTAATCTACCTACCCAAAGCTTCTGACCATACTGGGTTAAATATCACAGGCTTCATGCAAGCTTCAAGTATGGACAGGGCTAGCGAGAAGTCACTGGGTTTGCGGCACATGTGTACTGCGTTGGTCCAGCTCTGACGATGCAGTGGCCAATTTGGGTGGAGAAATGAGCTGGGGATGCTGGACTCGAGTTGTATAATGGTCAGCATCAAAGTCTGGATGACCACACTCTTCTTGCCATGGTTTGCCCCGTTCCATTTGAACTCACTTGCCTGCGTGAGACTGAACTTATGAGATAGATAGCGTCGTTTGTCGCGCTCCTCGTTGTGCTGGTACTTGTTCAGAGCCAGGTTGTTGGTGGCGTACTGGTTCACGTAATTCTTGAAATTACATTCCATGCCTGTGAACGAATTACTTTCTGTTAATCAAATCACAAACAAAAGGACATTTCTAATATTGTTTTTCAATTCATTTATTATACATGCAAGTCCTTAAACTTTTGATATCTTTCTCACATGTTTTTTTATTTTCTTTAACGTAAAACCTTATCTTATGATGCACTTCTAGTTGTAACAGTAACTAAAATCGAAAAAAAAAATCTGAAAAAATATTCATACATTTTTCACGATAAACAACCATTGATGAGACATCAAAAATATATTAAAAAACACATTGAAAATTTTCCCCAACATCATCCCAAAGACCCACAATGAGTTTTAGAAATCAGTATGACTTACCAAGCTTAAAATGCTGTAGACTGGTGACGGTGGCGGACTTACTCCTGGTAACCCGGGTGATATCGCCATCTTTATTAATGACTAGAAGATCGTCAGAGGAAGAAGAGGACAGTTTGGATAGAGTTTTGACTGATGTGGTTCCCGTTATAGAATCTGTGAACTGCTTTGGAGTCAGTGAACCTGTTTTAGACCTTGTAACAATTTTTCTGGCTTCTGAAATTTAATATGTTCATTTATTATACAAACTTCTTTACATCATATATGTTATTTCAACTGGAAATCTCCTGATCTAATGGGAATCGGGATTCAAATTTGTGACTGGGGCCATATTATCATCTTCATCCTCCTATTGATGTCATATTACCCCTTCATCCTACTAGGAATTTCATTGGAAATAGTTTTCTCCTACATCTGTGTATTCAAGACACAGTCATACACATGAACAATAGGTTAACTCTATCCCACGTAGGTACACCTGGTGATCCCCAGGCCAATTAATTCAGTTTTTCTAAATCCTGACCATAAGGACAGTTACTCTTACAATTTTACATCACATGAATATCAAATTATCGAATCAAATGTAGCAATGTTTTTAATAACATTGCTGTATGTTGTGTTTTGTCTTCTCAATTTGGAGCCTGTTTACATCTCGATGGAGTGAACTGATTTCATCAGCTGTTATTAGTTATCAGTGCTTTTGTTACCTAAATTTTTCAACAGCCTGTTCCTTTATAAAATGGGAAAATATAGCATTATTTGTATTGGAATTGGGTCATTTTTGGGAAAATAAGACACTTTTAAAAGCTAGGGGAAACAGCCTGTATTCGGCTGTAAAACAGAGCAAAATAAATTCCTGATTATCCGTGTAGTTTGAAGAAAGATATGTTTACCTGCCAGGGCCGATGCTGTAGTTGTTGTACTAGTTTGCTGGATGGTGGTAGTTTCAGCCTTCGTGCCATCGAGAGGTTGTTTACTGACGGCTAGCGTAACCTTATTGCCATCTCTATTCACAATCAAAACAGTTCGAGTCTGTTTTTGTGGACTGCTGTCATCGTTCATTTTCAAGACAGTCTGTTTCACATTTGGACAAACCGACTGGACGTTCATAATGGTGGACTTGGGCTTGTCATTAACACTAACTTGAGTGAGGTTTTTCAAGTCTATTTTTTTAATGTCTACAGGTTGTTTTATTTCGTTTTGAAGATCCGACAACTGTTCCGATTTTACGTCGACGTTCGTTTCACTGCCATCAATGTTATTTTCAACTATTTCCTCCTTCACCTCCGTTTTAATATCCTGATCCATCATCTCTTCCTTTGCATCCTCCATTTTGGGAACGACTTCAGAAGACTCTGAAATGGTTGTGATAGACTTCATCAGAGTTGAGGTGGTTGTCGTTGTGGTCAGGAGTTCGGTCTTTTGCAAAGTTGAAGTGCCATTGTCAGAAACAGTGGTCGAGGTTGTCACATTACTTGTGACTGATGTAGTAGTCTCAGTTTTGATCAGTTCAGATATATCCATATCTGTCTTTTCCTGTAAAAAAAAAAACCAATGGTGAAAATGTCTCAGGCCATAAATTAATATGTGTGTTATGATTTCCAAACAAACCCTAGATTTTTGTGCCTACCCTAAAGGTTTTATAGGCATGTAGTGATAAGCACTGTTAAAGTCGGAACTCCTGCTCTATATAAGACAGCATAGTAAAAATATTTCAAAAAGAACAGCAAAAAATTTGCCTACCTACCAACCTTGATTTTTTTCAAGCAGAAACAGGAAACACAACATTTTTTTTTTTGGCCTCATGGAAACCTGATCATATTGAAAACTTGATTCGAAAGTCAAAAATGGAAAAACAAACAGCACTTTGATTTTATAACAAATCTTACAAGCTGAACAGCATTTTCCTTGAGGGCTGTTCCAGAATTAAACATTGGGGACGGGTGGACCCTCATCTCCCATAAAAATCTCAAAGTGATTTAACATAAGGAATGGTTGGCATATCAGGTTTTAACCCCACCATCCATAATATAATAATACAGGCGCTTACCACCTCCCCCATACAATACATTATGGAATAGCCCAGAGTATTTGAGAAATTTTCAACATCTCTTGATTCGAGAAAGTTTGACTGCATCTCAACGACAAACTCTTTTTTAGATATGACTTTTGATATCTTCACTAGTGTTGTTCCGATTAGTCAATTTAGTCGACGTCTGGTTGTTTGTTTTTCGAAAAAAAATGATTAATCGATCCTTGTTTTCCATGATCGATTATAGTTTGACTAATTTAAGAATTAACAAAAACTAAACTAGGATACTGTTATTACGGTCGACAGAGTTATTCGTTCTTGGGCAAAACAACTTGACCGAACGTCTTACACAGCGATGGCCTGATTGGCTAGCCGGTCCCCCGACAACCAATCAGAACTTGCGTTTCAATAGAATTGCTGCATGGCTCAGTTAGTGCAAGACAATATGGCAAACCAGGACATTCGAGAGATTAAACTCTATGATTATCTGGGGGCTATTGATTTAAACATTTGGAAGGTATTGTTTGTCCTTATCTGGATATAAATAAAAGCTTTGTCGAAAGTATGGGCTATCTTACAAATAAAATGTTAAGTTTGACGGGTGTCATCAGGTGAATACCAATCCATCGTGCCATTTCTGAATACAAGATGCAGCTGTCACAGCATAATTGACATTGCAAACATCATCAATTTCATTTCCAAATACATATTTTTCAATAATTATAAGGTTCTGTCAACAAATGTATTGTTTTTTGTATGAATGTTGTGTGTTATTAGCAAAATTCTCGAACGTCTGGGTTTCCCAGTTAACGAAAGTGAAAGTAGATTACTGAATTTAAGTTCAATTTGATCGATCATTAGTCGATCATCTGTCACTTGATTGGAAGTAATGATCGAGTATGAATTTACAAGTGATTCCCAACACTAATGTTCACTGCAGTGAAGATATTAACGTCAGGATGTTGATAAGTTTCAGTCAAATTTCTGCCAGAGAAGATTCTGCAATAAAGACTTCAACATTTTGCAACAAAAATGGCTCTTAAATTCATGGGATTAAGAAATACCATTAGAAATATAGTTTTCTGTTCATTATTACCAAATTGCCTAGCTGAGTCTCTTCTTTAATTTCGTCTTTCTCCCACAATGTTCCATTTTCTTTTGGGCCATCAAGTTCTCCCGAATCTTTGCCTTCTAGATTCCTTTTTTCTGCAGATTCTTCTTCCTCTTTCTTCCTTTTGTCCTCTTCCTCCTCCTTAATCTTCCTTTCTGTCTCTTCTTGTGCCTTCCGTAGTGATCTTTCTGCTTGTGTCTTGACAATTTCAGCTGAAAATACCCAACAAGTTATGGTGTAACATCGAAAGTAACATGCATCCATTCATTTTGAGTTTTACTTTTACCTTAGAAATAAAAAAATTGGCGAAATAATTGTAATTTTCTTTGAAGACAGCACAAATATGAACTATACCATGCTAGTTGGAAAATTGGTTGATATAATTGCTTTTCTAATTTTATAGGGGGGGGGGGGCGAGGGAGTATATCAAACTTTTACCATTTTTGTCATCAGTTTCATTTTATCTCTCTCATTTTTTTCAGACGAATTATTGGACTTATAGTATGGGATAGTAGCTTTTTCCGGGGATGATTAACTTTTTGCTGTATTTTTCTCAAAAACAAACATTACAGGGGTGGAATAAGCCACTGGTCCACTGACCAGTGGCCAGTGGTTTTCCGGGAAGACCAGTAGGTTTTTCAACAAGCTATCCTGCCAGGCCAGTAGATATTTTTGTTAATCTATCTAAAAATTCAGCAGATTTGAAAAGACTTTTTTAAGCCAAGAATGTAACACTTCTAGATTTCAAAATTGCTGTTGGGGGGATCAGAAGAGTATCAAGTACCTTTGGCGCTCGCTTGGACCTGCAGCCCTCATTATCTGGACCAGTGCACTTCAAACAGGACCAGTGGCTTTTTACTTAAACTGGCCCTTTGGACCAGTAACCAATTTTTTTTAAAATCCCACCCGTGCATTATTTAAATTGGAGAAATTAAATAGAATTGATGGGTTTATCTAAATCTAAAATCCCACATGAATTCTTACCAGTTTCCAACTCCAAAGCCGACTTCCTGTTACCCTTGTGAGACATAGTGAGTTCATGTGTGACAGCCATCTGTTTGAGAACATCTTCCTTGAATTCGTAAATGGCGCTGACCAGATCCCTTTCCCAGCCTTCGGAGTCTAGCACCTCCAGTAACTCGTCAATCTGACCTTTTGTACTGTAGTACCAAACCTCATTCTCGCCCTCACTGTGAATTACAAATTAAAAGATTTTTTTTTTTTTTAAACATTCCAGCATTTGATAGAAACAATGTGTTTCTTTCCTGCATAGCACTAAAATTAGAATATTTATCTTTTTAAGCTCATTTATTATATATACAGATATTAATAGGATGGATGTATCAACTAAGACCCCAGGGTGGGACCAGACCCTAGTGCAAGTCCTGATAGCATGATTGTTTACATACATTGTTCATGCCCAACAATTAATGTATCACTGTGTATATAAAATGTAAGTATGTGTATGGTTGTGTGGTGGGGTCTTGACTGTTTCTATTTTATGACCCAGTGACTAAGTTCCCAGGGCATCAAAGTTGGAACCTTGTTCCTTTCGGAAATCCTGTATAATTATTTATTGCGAGAATGATTGCAAAAAGTATTTTTGAAATCTCTCATTCTTTGGCTTAATAACAGAATTAATTAAATCCTGTAAGACTCACACTACGATCCTTCGCACCAGAAACCAGTATTTCCTTCCATGTCTGTCAAACCCAATAGGTTCCTGTCTGCATAAAAGACCACTTTTCTCTGCTTCAGATACACAATCTGTTACACCTTTAATCTACAAAAACAAAAACAATTTAATCTACAAAAACAAAAACAAACATAAATATCATTAAAAAAATATTTTAAAACATAATGATTCCCTCCTATCAAGACGTCACCAGGCATGGTCATTCTACATGATGTAGAAGGATAAGGATAGTATTTCAGTAAGTCAAACCGTTTTATTTGAGTATTTTGAGTTTTATGTTCTACGACAATTATATCTTTGACAGTTAGTGAAGTTGTGCAACAGAGACATCTTTCATGCGACTGCTTTTCTTTATTGTTTTACTATGTATAAATATTAAATGTTGTGTCCTCAAAATTTGAAGAGGGTCTATTGTGAAAAGGCAGAATGAAGATGCCTGATGATGCTGATTTTTGTACCTTGTGAGCTCGACAAACTCCACAGACCCAGTCTTCCTCCGGTACCTCCTCCATTGGAGGTTCCACACATGTAAGGTGATACACAGCAGAGCAGGTTTCACAACAGAGCAAATCTCCAAGTCTGCTTAAAAGAAAGGAATACACAGTTACAAAATCAAGACATGGAGATATATATACCATATCCTGCAGAATGTCAATTATTTACAGATGTAAAATCATTGTAAAATTAAATAAAATTCAGAACAAAACAAAATGATTTCATGTTATCATAATTACATGTATTTCCAATTATTTACAGGTCTTGACTAAAATAGCTAAAAGTAGGCATTAAAATATTTTGAACGAAACTTACTTATGACAGTTTCTGCAATGATCATCATACTGGATGTTTCCTTCATTCATAATTTCTTCTCTCACATTGTTTGTAACCAAGAACAGGTCAGTAAGAGTCTTCAAAACTTTAAGTCTCTCTTCAACAGGCACGAAAGGGAAATCTGGATGTTCAAGTGATTCTATTGCCACTTTATACTCTGGGTAGCGGTCACTTTCCGTGTCAAGGAGCGCTCGAATTGACTCTGGCCATGTAAAAGCATCCACAAAGAACAATGATATATTGATGCTGTCTTTCATATCTGAAGGGCCAAATGCTGTATTATTTCCATCTTCTTCACGCCATAATGCCTTATATAATGTTATATGAATTTCTGTCAGCAGAGAGGAAACTTCATCGCTCATTATTGCCGCACAGAAGTCCTCAAAGGAAAATGGGGATAATCGGAGTATAGTACGGAAATGTCGAAGCACTTCATAGATGCTTAGACTTTGCATAAGGTTTTCAATGGGTATCATCAAATCTGTTGATGTTGGAGGCAGTTTTAATCGTGCAATATCTTTGTCATCCAACAGCTCAGGAGTTCTAGGTCTTCTACCAAAAAACAATTTTCTCCTACCAGCTGAGCTTCCTATAGTACTGAAGCTATCATTACTACAGTCCGAGTCTGATTCTTCATAACTAGCGTCTGAAACTGGATCGTTTTCATCCAGATCATCAAGAACATCACTTACTTTCTCCTCTGTGTCAATACTGGATCGCGACTGATCATCATCTTCAAATATCATGTGCTGAATGAAATGTCTACCTCTTTGAGCAGCCTCACGGGACCTACCCCTCCCCTGCCCCCGCACTGGAGTACCAGGTGTACTGACTGGCGTACTAGACCGAGAACTTGGGTCACTTGATGGAGTTCCATGGTTTTGATAGGCTTTGGGCTTTCTCAAAAAATTACTTCTGGGCCTTACAGATGACAAAGGCGTCTTTGGAGGTCGCCCTCTTCCGCGCCTTCCTCTAGTGGACATAATGCACACTTTAAGATAATTCCGGGTGCTCTAATGTTCCCTGCTGCTTGAAAAAGGCGGCCCTTGTGCACATCGGCAGCCCTCTATATCGGATTTAGTGTCCATGTTTCAACTTTCGGAAGCCGCCATTTTTGTCCAAATTTGATCACGTGATCAACGCAATCGTAATATACAATGGAAGTCCTACCGTTATGTGCGCCTACCTCGAATTTTCATGCATCAATATTACGATATTCACAAACAGTTTGATGCTTTTGATCATTTCCACGTTTTCTTGGGATGAAATAGGGTCTAAACGCGATACAAATCGAATAATGTTATTGTTTCTTTCTGATCCGTCTTTCTCGTTCCCGATATAAGAGAGAAACTCGCATTGGACGATTCATTTTAGACCGCATGCAATTATTCTGTTAAATTTTGGCCTCTGGCGTTTTAATTAGGTATTTTTTCAATTTCATATGTATATTTTGAAGACACTTGAACAGTCAAAGTGATAGTAGACCCCTGTGACACAGTTTTAGGAAGAAATGAAAGTTGTTGTTGCAACTTGTATTGACCAATCAAATTTGACTTTACAAACGGTTGCGTTATTGTTCCATTTGAAACATCTCTAGCTTTTTCATAGTAATCAACTTAAAAAAGTTATCAAAAAGTTAATACGCCGAGATCGGTAAAACAAGAGACTCACGAACGTCTGCAGCCGGCTCTGCATGTGGCAAAAATGTCGCAAGTAATGTATAAAGTTCAACCGTTTTACGACTCGAATGTTGCCTTAAAGTTACCAGATAATATGTACAAACTGTCAAATATTCAGGGATCTACAGAGGATAGCAAAAAGGTACGTATTTAGCGGTAAAATAGCTTTGTTATAGTATAATACTACCGAGTAACAATACATTTCCCATGTGCAAATTTGACATGTCGATTGTCGGTGTAACCGTCTGACACCACTTTCGTTTTCTATATATGCCAGAATAACATATTTGTTCTTTTCTCAAACAGACATATATGATTTACCTTGCGTGTCTAAAGTTTCACCCTAAGTTATACATGCACTTTGAGGTCGTGATCATGATTTGACCAGAAAACAGACTGCAAATGATCAACTTGAATCGTGAAATGACATCGTATATTGAATATAATAGTTGTACCATTATGCATAGTATGCATGCACATCGTTTTCTAATATATTGTGTTGATGTTTAATATCAACTTTGAGAGCAGGTCAGGGTCAAAGGTCAGTTTGATGTTTATGTTTTAATATTTTCATAACTACTCCTCAAGAACGGTTTGTTAGATACAAGTAAATTCTATTAAATCAGCTCTTAGCTTACATCATGGCGTGTCGTCTGTCTTATCTCAAATTTTTATGACGAAAGGTTATCAGGTTAGTTCAGATACCTCCCCCTTCAGAATAATGAATGAATGAATGACAGGTGATCGTGAATGATAGAACCATTAATATTGGGCTTACGAAATTGACACACAGCAAGCTAATTATAATGATAAATATGTTAGTTTATTCATTAATGAACCAAAGTTAGTATTAGTGTATTTTCATTGTTTAATCAGCTTTGACATCTATAAGTCACCATTTAAGGTGAATACTTCTATCAATTAAAGATATAACATTATTATGTTTGTTCGAAAAAAGTCTTTTGGAACAAAATGGCCCATCCCCCAAATAACACAAACAAAACAGAAATAAAAGAAGGGGATTGACCTATCCATTTTCAAATCTCAAACTAAACCAAATTTGCAATTCAGTAATTGTAAATGCACATTATCAAAATTAAAAAGGAGTGCATTGCCAAGGAAAGTAACTTTAATTTTATAAAAAGGTCTTTTTAAATTGCTATATTTTCTTTTTACGAGAGAAAATTCCCCAGGTTGAAAAATCAGCTACAAAATGGAAGTCTTCTTCACAATTATAACTTGCGCAGTTGTATCCTTGCTTCAACAAATTCCTCATTTGGGATTGACATGTTAGACTCCTGTATAATGTTAAACCTGCAGTTATATAATCCAGACATGTTCTGTAGTTGCAACATGTCATCAAAACCTATATGATCTTTTTATATTGGAAATACAAATAACAAGGACTGAAAAACATTTTTAGACTTCATGCATGTATGAACACAAATGGGTTACATACATATTCATCGTAAATATTTATGTTAACTGATTTGCATTCATATCAGCATGAACATTGACCAAACCCTGTTCAATCCTGTTCAATCCTTAAAGTTTTTGCTATTGTTGACCTATTCATATATAGAGTTCCCTTATATTTTTATACGCGCATCAATTTTGACGGGAGTATTATGGTATGGGGTATTCCTGCAGGCCGTCGTAAACTTTTGTTTGTCCGGCAATCTCCTCCTACATTTTTCGACCGATCTCTTTGAAACTTTGTATACATTATAACCATGATATGAATTTCTGTCTCCCTTAAAAGTAGTTTGATTCGACAATTATTGCAAAAGTTATTGCCCTTTGTTTATTTCAGTACTGTATTTGATTTTTGTCCGGCAATCACCTCCTATATTATTCGACCGATCTCTTTGAAACTTGGTATACATTATAACCATGATATGAACTTCTGTCTCCCTTAAAAGAATTTTGATTCAACAATTTTTGCAAAAGTTATTGCCCTTTGTTTATTTCAGTATTTGATTTTTGTCCGGCAATCACCTCCTATATTATTCGACCGATCTCTTTGAAACTTGGTATACATTATAACCATGATATGAAGTTGTGTCTCCCATCAAAGAATTTTGATTCGAAAAATTTTGCAAAAGTTATCGCCCTTTGTTCATTTCAGTATTTGATTTTTTGTCTGGAGATTTTCTCCTACATTTTTTATAACATGTCAGCTTACCACTCTTAGAATGATGCAGATCTTATTTCAATGTAAGAAAGTAAATAACACTATATGGCATTCAACTGGCGTATATTGTTCCGCCCCGCGATACTCTTGTTTATATTGAAGCATCTGTCTTCATTACAAACAAGATTCCTGGAACAGCCTAACATCACCAAAATGTTTGATTCTAACGATTGACTCTGCATGTTATTTGAGGAGGAGGAATAGCTTCAAAATGACCCAAGGTTATCAAATTGGGTTCATAGCTCTATGAATGCACTTTCTCTTGGTAATACTTATAGACTAGAGGAACTTTCAGTGGAAATGTAAATATGTCCATCTTTCTATTATATCTCGTGTAAATATGAATGTCTACTTACCAGGTCTTTTTCCAGTTTCTATAAATTATTTCTATCTATGAGCAGACCCAGGACATTTACATATAATGTATTAGTTTTTTCATTATTGTGCGGAGTGAAATTCCTCTGACAGGAAATTCGCAAAACCTATTTTAATATTGTCCTGCCATGAGAAAACATGAAAGAAATCATGAACGTTTGTACCTGATGTTTTTTTTATGCAATGTATCTGTATTCCGTCTTTTCGTATTGCAGAGTTATCTGCTCCTGATAGCATTGTTGCATTATTTTTTGTGAGAGTAGCGTCATCATTTTTTGAGAAAACGACGTAATTTTCTCACACAAAGTAGTCTATGACGTAACAATCAATACCTGCTCACAAGAGAAGATAACTCTGCAATACGAAAAGACTTAATACCTACATCACTAGTACTTTGGATGCTAAAGTTAACTATTATTATCCTTTCGCAATGAGGTTAAGGAGGGGACATTTTATCTGCATCTAGCAAGTTGATTTGTGAAAAGGATCTTGCTCAAACTTTATATTTCATTGTCAATTATAAGGTTACTTCAAACAAGGTCATGTTTCAGGATGCCAGGGTCAAAGTCAAGGTCGCCGTTACTATTTATAGATATTTTCTGTCAGTGCTCTAACTAATAAATTACTTTGTTGATTTTGATCAAACTTATGTATTGGTTAGACATGGGAATACCTTGATTAAGTTCATGTTTTGAGTTTCAAGGTGCCAAGTTGAAGGTTACTATACGTTACCAGTGACATCATTTGAAATTTTTTGAAAGGGTTTAAATCAAACTTCATATGATATCAAGCTGGTGTCTGAAGGTGCTAAGGTCAATGTCACTGTTACTACTATTTGTGTCATCGCTCTATAATGACTTTGGTTACACTGCACAGATTTGATCAAACTTAATATATTGGTCAAGTGTGAGATGAGTTTATGTTTTCGGGGGTCATGGGCATTGTTATTTATTTTTTATAGAAAACCTTTGTCATCCTCTTCGCAACTTCATTTCTGAAATGATGTACTAAGATAAAGGTTACGGTTAAAAAACGTTTTGTTGAATTTTTGTGTCATCACTTTTACATTTTTCTGTGTCCTATATTACTATAATTTCAACATTTTTTGTGTGTGTGTGGCATATTGCTGTATGTTTTGTTTAATGTAAAGAATATACAGACACAATAATGGTATGTTAATCATTTCAGAGGATGAAGTTGGTAGTGTGAGACGTACCAAAGTTATGTTACAAATATGATTTTAAATACATAGGAGGGGGATTTGTATCTTTTGCCATATTTTGTGGGATTGTTAAATAGGAAATATATATAGGATCTTACATGACTTTCCATTTCATAAGAGATTTATGAAACGAGTCTTAGAATATTTCAATTTAGAAAGCCTCTGGCTAAAATGAAAAATTTGTGACAAGTTTCATAAATTTCATATGAAATGAAAACGAGTGTAAGATCCTTTTTATCACATATCAAGGTTTGTGGCATTTATTCGTGTAGAACGACAATTTCCATGCAACCTGAAAATGTAAAAAGCCACCATTTCGACTCCATGCAGTGTGTGTAAGTCTGTGACGTCATTTACTTGTCCTAGGCTTGATGTCACAATTGAAACTTACAACCAATCACAGAGCTGATATGTCATATTACATGGGTTAATACGCAAAAAAAAAATGACATGGGTATATTCACTGCATAACACAGTACAGTATGTGATAAATAAAGAGAAGAAATACATATGAACCCCTATTGTAGTTTGAAAATATATGTGGATTCTAGCCATTGATTTGCTGTCTTTAAGCATGCAAATATAACTGTTTATAGAATAATCTCATTTAATTAATGTACACTGGTATAAGATTTTTTTTTTTTAAATCATCATTGTTTATTTTTTTGTATTTTTTCCCCTGTTGAAACCAGTCAAATTTATTTCAATTTATCAGAGCCAGACAATATTCATCAAAGCTTTACAAGTGTAGTGGGGTGAAGCAGACGTTCTGGTGATTAATGCACACATGTATGTTTGAAAGGAGCTATAGGGTAGTTAGCACAGAACATCCATTTCCCTTGTTGTACAGAGGTAGGCTCATAGCTAGATAGACTGTAGGTAGAAGTGACAACCTGATCCGACCCCCTTCACACACCTCCAGTCCCACTCCCCTAGCATAGCATTCCTACACATATATAATAAACACAGCTGACGAGCCAGTGCCTTGTTGCAGGCAGCACAGTCTGTAAGTCTGCACTGCATGTGTGTCATACTACCAAACTTCTCTTCGAGTGCTCTATACCGGAATATATATATATGGCATCTAGCACTTAATTACATCTCTCTGTTGTATATGGTTGTACTGAGTGCATACAAATACCGAATACTGCATCAGATATGGGAAATATCATTAGCTCATGTAGGGACAAAATAACACCATCATTGCATAGCAGCAAGAAGGCTGAGCAGAGTGGTGCTTTAGTGAAGGCGACAGAAGAAAAGGCCAAGCAAAGGGATGTTCTGAATAAGAACCCTGAAGGAAAAGCCAGGCAAAGGGATATTTTAGTGAAGGCAACAGAAGAAAAGGCCAAGCAAAGTGACATTTTAGCGAAGGAGAAAGAAGAAAAGGCCAAGCAAAGTGACATTATAGCGAAGGAGAAGGAAGAAAAGGCCAAGCAAAATGATAAATTAGTGAACGAAACAGATGAAAAGGCCAAGCAAAGTGACATTCCAGATAAACCAACATACAAAACGGCTAAGCACGATGATACTCTTGATAAGTTTACACAAGAAAAGGTCAGGAATAGCGAGCTGCAAGACAAAGCCAAGGAGACAGAACTTCACAATAAACATGATAAACCCATACAGAATGAGATAGAGCAAGATAAGTTACTAGTTAAGGCCAAGGAAGAGGTGTTACTGTGCAAGGCCGAGCAAAATAAAAGTTCAGTTGATTTTAATTTTAAAGATGTTTGTGATCCATTCACAAAAGAACCAGCCCAAATTGGAAAAGAATGTGGAACACAGATGTGTGAATTACGAGACCATAATCATGACACGGACGCTAGTGATTGTGTAGGGAATATAGATCCAACAAGAAAGAGGCATGACCATGAAACAGACAGTCATAATTATCATACAAATTCACCGGAGAATGGTCACTTTCCAGATGTAATCCCATCAGAGGAGGATGGAGAAGAAAATAGGTCAAAGGTACAAAGGTCAAGGTTACAGTTCAAGTACTGAGGTTAAATGTAGAGTTCAATGATGCAGAGCAAATGTAGAAGAGTTCAAAGGTCAGAGGTCAAAAAAGGTTAAATGTAGAGTTCAGAGGTGGAAAGGGCAAATGTAGAGTTCAAAGGTCAGATGTACAGTTTAAAAGTGCAGAGGTCAAATAAACAGTTCAAATGTGGAGGATTGTAGTTTAAGGTGCAGAAGCATAAAAAGTTTAGAAGGAACCGGAGTCAGAGGAACTGATTTAAATTATATTAGAAAGAATTTCTTGTACTATTTCACCTGGAGTAACCATACTTTAGGGCATATTTCCTATACTATTTAATCTGGTATAACCATACTTTGGCACATAATCTGTACAACCTGGAGTATCCAAACTTTGGGGCATTTCCTATACTATTCTACCTCAAGCAACCTTACTTGGTATTACAGATACATTTTTGATTGGTGAGAAAGTTTTATAGCAAAAAATGGTCGCTGTGACCTATATTTCACCTCTGACCCTAGCCCCTGAAGTAGTTTGCCCTATACTATTTCACCTGGATTTACAAACTTTCGTATGCAGTTATATTTTAGGATGGCTGGTGTCAGATAAAAAAGGTTGTTGGTTAATAGTATTTATGTCGGTGTGATCTAAATATATTGACCTGTCGCCAAATCACTGAAATAGTTTGTTCAGGGCATAGGGTTTGATTTCTTTGTGTTTTACGTCCTAGTAACATCCATGGTCATTTAAGGATGTGTCAGGTTTTGGTACGTAGTAGAGGAAAACTGGAGTTCCTAGAGAGATAGTATAACAATCTGTGGTTCAAACCCGATATAATCCCACTGAATATTTACATTCGGAACACTGGTTGATTATATTTTTTTTTATTAAGGCATTGTTTTCTTTTCATAAATGATTAATAAAAACTATACTAATGTAGGAACAAACGGTTTCCAATTTTACCGGTTTTGGCAGTGGTACGGGTATCCTTAAATATGTTTGACCTTGGTCTTTAAGTGCGAGGTTTACACCAGGAGAAAAATTCAGGCCCATTGGGCCTCATGCTACCTTAATATCTGAACATAGTTTCTGTATACATGTTGTTACTACAGAATGGTGATTTTGTTACTGATGCATGACCATCACACCGAAAACTGTGGTTGCACTTGAATTATTTCTTAACATTTTGTGTTAAAATGAGAACCATTTGGTGATACAAGTGATGTTTCACGTGGGCAAGTTTAATTTTATTGTAAAGATATTTTGGAAGTGTTTGTTGAACCTTATGTTATATGTACGTAGACCATGACTTATGTTATAATTTGTATGCGACTCGTACCCGTTTTAGTGATTCACAAAATCACGTTGTCAGGTGATTGCACAGGTGTTTTGATTGTTGCACCTCGCTTGTCTTCATATTCAGTCACAAAAATATCAGGTAAACAATTTAACTGGTCCATTCTGAAACTTTTTGGGTACATTGAAATAAATCTAATGATCGTGCATACTATGTACAATATTTAAAAACTAATTTTAATTGTCTGGCAGGAAATTTAATGCATTTATTTACTGCTCCGTCACTCCTGATGATAATATATTTAGGTGACAGCTATAGAGCAGGTATAGAAATATACCTTTTGTATGTTTGTTTTTAAGGGTAAATTGACAGGTAAGAATCACATTTATTTGTGAACCACTTTGAGACAACCTACAAACTAGGTTGTGATAAAGTGGTATAAATAAGAAACTCAAATTATTATTATTGTTGTTATTTATCTGCCAAGGTGATTGAATATTCATATGTGTGTGTTTCAGGTGAGAACAGCATCAACAGGTGAGGATAACTCTATAGTGGCGCTGGACAATAAACAGACGGCTATACTACAGAGGCTTGGAGAGTTGAGAGGTGTCCTGGATCAGCTAAACAACAAGTACGGTGGCGCCACCACAACATCGCCTTCGAAAATGTCATCTACCATGGTACTACCGGTGAGCATCATTTCTTCTCAGTTTGTTTTACAAATCTCATACTTGCCATCTCTCCCTATTTTGGAGAGCGACTCTCAATTTTGAACCCTAAAATTGAGCTTTTTCAACCATCTGTCGATTTCATTTGAGAGAAAAAAACAGCCGAAAAGATGCCATTAAAACGTGTTATTTTTTCCCTAGGGGTTATATACACACCATTTATTGATGTTTTTAATTCTGAGCATGCTAAATCTCCTCCATGGTCTACGGAAATTTCAAAAAAAATAAAATCTACGTTTGAGTAGTGTTCTCTGAAGAAAATTTCATCAAAGAAAAAGTGGGTGTAGATTTAGATATGCTTTGTCAATAGAAGTAATATTTTAGGCAAAAGTATAGCATCATTACACTACTTTAACATCTTTCAAACTTTTTGAATAACTGTTTTGAATGACACATTACAATCAAAAGTTTGATGTGTTATAAACACAGGAAATTTCTGGGTTGGAAAAAAGGCAAGTTTTAATTTACGCTTCGTTATTTTCCATTAATAGATAATAAAAGTGGGCTACATATATTATCTCACACTTAAAAACCTTCTAATAATGATCAATTGTATTAAAAGTGTGACATTTACAAGGGTCGACACTAACACTTGTCCGCTAGTCCTAGACTAGTAGATTTCAGCAACGACTAGTGAATCACCTAACCTAACTGGTCCTTTAGACTTACAAGTGAAAAATATGATTATAAAATAAGAATATTACTTTCTAAAATTTAGAAAACTGCTTGAAATAAGATAAATTGCTTGATAATTGTCAGAATTTACCTAAAACTTCACCATATTTTAAGTCCCCTACAGGCGATTACTTTTGATGTTTTGTGCTGTAGATCGCGATGTTTCCTTATCAGGAAATCTTGGACTTGTTACATTGACGAAGGACTAGTAATACAATTTATTCAACTAGTCCTGTCGACTACCAAGCAAAAAAGTTACTGTCTATCCCTGATTTATGATACTTTTTTATCTAGGCATTTTTTAGTGGGAAATGAGTTCCAGACAGAAAAAAAACTACTTAAAATTTTGAAATGAAAGATCTAGGTCATAAGTGTCACCTTTTAATACAGTGACTTAATATGTTTATGTGAATGAAATTAATTTCACTGCGAGTATAAATATAGATATAAATTTTATCCCGAGTAGTCTGTGTAATATACTGATTGAAAAACTAGAGGAACATACCATGCAGTTTCTAACTGGGAGAGAGCACCATTTAAGTTGAAAATCTTATTTAGCAGAAGATGCACCTTCCAGAAAGATACCCTGTACTTTTTTGTGTATTTGGGAAATGTTTGCTATGAGTAATTTGAGTGTGTCTGATATTTTCGTAATTACACCCCAGCAACAAAGTTAGGTGCGAGGGGTATAATGCAATCTGTCTGTAGAAATTCTTTTTCACACTACTTCTCCTACAGTTTTAGCTGAACTTCAAAAATGTCATTGATGTTGTCAACACATTCTGTAGTTATGCCCCTTGCAATTAATATTTAGTTCCAGCAATTTTTGTGAGATTTTTGACCTTTTGTTTAATAATCGTTCACACTACTCATACCAAAGTGCTGCGCTCAGATTTGAATGATACTTTGTACACATAACATTTACATTGACAGGATGTATATATATATAAAGTATATAAATTGGAGTTATCTCTCTAAGTTACCGAGTCATGCCCCTTTAAATACATTCTCGAAATGACTATTCCTATAATTCTTGTCAAAGGGGGTGGGGGGTGGGGATATAAAAGTCTGCCATTCTGATGACGGTTCTAGTTGAGTATAACTCAATGCATAGCATGTTGCAAACCATTTACAGTGAAACACTTATTAGATTGCATCGACTTTCATCCAACAAAAGAACTTTTTTATGATAATATAACGGATCTCAAATCACTTTTTAAAAAAGTCAGTATCTCTACAATTCTAAACTATCTAAAAACTGTCGGTCTGTTCAGAAAGATACAACTAAATCATAGCCACTTTTACAATGTATTCACGTTGACGTCTGTCTTTTACCTTTTTCGTTCGTTTGATGTTTTTTCCTCCTACATGTTTTGTCTACTTTTATTGGCCCTGATGACCTTTTATGTGTTGATGGGCTGTTAAGAATATAATAAATATAATTAAGGTGGCTCCACACTTTCGCAATTAACCAGCAAAATTCGTTGAAACTTTCATATAATGGTTATGCAACTATGCAGAGTTAATTTTATGAAAATCTAAACATTCCGATAGTTTGGGGATTTTTTGGGAAAAAATACCAAAAAATTGAATTTTCGCCACTTTTAATATTTTCCGATTTTTTTGTGTGTGGCATTGTTCGGAACAATAAAAACAATAAAAAAATGAAAAGAAGCATTCATAATTAATCCTACAAATATTTTATTTATCACAAAATATGTAACACATGTTACACAAAGTGTTTTTTATTGAATTTGAACGGATAAAAGTGATTATCTACAAGCTAAAAGCAAACAGGACACACAGATCTATACATATAGAGTGGGAAATTGAACAAAATATACACAATGGCTTTATAATTAATTTATTTTACATTTTACAATCACTTTGATCCGGGTGAGAGTTATCTTCCTTGAAAAAAATCGGAACTTTTTGCAGAGGGATGACATTTACACAATGACAGTTGTCTCTGTTTACATATAACAAATGATGGAAATAAATCAAAAATATGATATCAAAATTATCAATTTATTGTTCTTTAATGGAACCAAATTACCCTCAGTCATGTACACTTTGGACATCATTCCACAGTCCGCTAACTCACGGTATATTTATAATTACATGTCAGGTACATATGTGACCAGAGGCTATCGCATGGTATGCCGTTCTCACGTGCCCTCACACATGCATTTCATAGGTATCTTGATATTTTACAAAACATTATTTTCACAGAGTAAGTAGACTACATTTGTAAACACGATTTAATCGACAGAGCGAAACTCCCTCAGCTTATGAACTCGTGTAAGCACGTGATATGCACATATGAGGTTGGTACGTCCGCATTCCATGTGTTTCCTATATGACCTTCTTGAGGTCGTCTGGTCTCATGTCACTGTCTTCCCGTGAGTCTGTTTATGTCAATGAATTGGAAAGCTTTATTCCTGAAGTACGTGTGATTATACATTTCCCGGTAAAATCTCGATATCGGGTGTTGACATATCATCGGCACGCACGTGTACTATTGTTTACCAGGGGCCTGTTCGTTTATGCGGAACAACCGGTTTGACCGTTTATAAATGTAACAATTCCGGGTATAAATCCTGGCGGACCTACAAATGTGTATGCAAGACTTGCAAGGCTTTCTCAAGGCTCGCCTGAAAGCAGCATCAGATAACTAGGTCCTACCTTATTTAATAAACGAACAACAGTGGTCCGATCGCTTTGACCGTTTAAACGCAAACGGCCCAGGTGTTACTATAATTTGCACTACGATATTGAATACCCTATACGCAAAACGGAAATGACGACACGGTGTACATGCACATTTCGATCAAGATAATTGAGTCCGAGCTGTACTTTTTCCGGAAGTACGTCACGAAAATGGACGCTGATGACGATGTGTCGAGCCACCTTAAGTATAACTTGATGAATGTTTCGCAATAAAATAATTTTTACTTCTTTGTAGATGGAGATGCTACAGTACACCATATGTTTTATAAAGAGGTGTTTTACACTAGTTTTTATGAGCATGACAACTTTCCTGAGTTATCTCTCTTCAATTCACTCTCCTTTTCCATTGCAGAGTGGAGTTGTCCATGACATTGTCATCAACGCTGACCCAGAGAATCCACCGGCCATTGTGTTTGTACTGTTCACACTCCTTAGGGAGAGGTGTCGGGTGTACGGGTCAAGCCTCGTCCACTCCAGTGTGAACAACGTCCCGGACCAACTTCGCAATCTCTTTAGTGAGCAAGACAACAATTGTCCACGTGGAAACCACCAGGTGGCGCTCACAATTATATGGAAAAAAGGTGTGTGTAAATAGAAAATTTGAGCTCATGTAGCTGTGATTCCGACACTGAAGACGACAGGGAGGCTGAATATAGTTTCAGCATAGAATTGGCGTAGCTGCAATTTACCGTATTTGTTATTGAGAACAACCAGATTGTTATGGTTCATTCCAATTCATTTGAGATGTTGCATGGCATTTAATTGGTCAATAGATCTAATTTGAGATGGCATAACCATAATGTCCTTCCTGAAAAATGTAATGACCTCAATGACCCCAACTTATCGTAAAATTGATAATTACTAACGTCATGAACAACAACGAGACCCTAAAATGTTAAAAATGTATTCCGCCTCACTTTGAATGTTCCTTGTGTCACCAAACCATGGCAGAGTGACCCAGACTTTTAAGAAACCACACACAAATATCTTAGTATATCATTGCTTCTTTCAGTGTCTTCAGCTGATATGAATATTGAGATTTGCAACTGCATTTCGAGATTATACTGTCGCAAATTAAGTTTTACTGGCGACAACTGGACTGGAGCTCCTAAAACAGATATTTGCAACAGTAAAATTATGATCTACCACCGATAATCTCAAAATATAGTAAGGTTATCCAATAAATGTCATTTATGTGGAGATGTGAATGGCCCAGTCTTGGATTACGGTATAACTATTTAGGTTATACATATACATGTAGCGAAATCGACACTCTTTAATGTCATTTATGTATAGTTGAGAATGGCTTGTTTCTGATTGTTATCATGTACTTGTAGTTGAGAATGGCCCAACCCTGATAGTGTCGCCACACAAGCAGACAGCAATCCAGGGAGAAGCAAATATTGCGAGATACATCATGCGACTCATCAACCAGGATTACGACAACTCGGATGTCGTTGCCACAACACAAGTCGACGATTGGTTAGACTCCGCCCAGCAACAGCTCCACCGTGGCAACACGAAGGAAAAAGCTGCAGCAGTGAAGTCTCTAAACGCTAGACTCGGGAGAAATGATTGGCTTGTAGGATCAGAAATCTCATTGGCTGATATGGTGATGTGGGCGGCTCTATTTCAGACCAATCAAATGTCAAATGCTCCAACCAATGTAAAAAAGTGGCTGGCATCTTGTGATAAAAATTCAGTTTTCAAGTTTGCCAAGACTGTTTTAAATGGAAGTTAAAAATAGACTTTGGACAATGTTGATTTTTCTTTTTCGAACTTAATTTTATACCTGATGACAAATTACTGTTCATATAATATGTACCATTACCTGCTTCAATAATTTGTTATCGGAATACATTTTTGGAATGAAATGTGAAATATTTACATTTGTGTTGCGTTTGAGTTTCTTGCAAAAACTTGGGCCAACCTGGTCTAGAAGCCTGTCTTCTACAGAACAAAGCGGCCCAGAGTCATGCTTTTTATGGTAGAGGGCTATGAAGTTTCTTGATATAAATCACATTGACCCATTTTCAAATGTTGCACAGGTCTTCTGTATTACTTAAGTTAGTACTCATAGGCAATGTCTTGATGTTTGTGTTGCATTTTGGAGGGGTGTAGGGTTATGAAGCTTGTTCAAATTAATGAAATTGGCCTCCTTTCGAGATCATAAGAGTCACTGGGATAATCCCGGAGGGGGCCATGGGGACAATGACCACTCAAAACTGCAATTGACCCCTCCATGTTCCAATAATCTTTTAATTTTACATAGAATGACCCCTCGTTATTTTGATATTGACTAAAAATTGCTGAAATGGCCAAATAAACACATTTTTATTGTATATTTTGAAAATATGGTCAATATTCTTTTTAAATTTTATAATATTTCTCAAAAAAAAGGCATTTTGAAAATTTTGCAGTACCGGTAACTACTTGTTCCTTTAAACAGGCTTTAAACAAGTAGGCCCAGGAGAGAGGTTATGAACCTTGGGCCTCTTCCTGTGTAAGGATATATGTTTAAATGAATCTGAAAAAGACAACAAAGATATGTTTCTCAACTCAGCTGACCTTTTCTTTAATTCCATGTTTAAACTTCAAGGTTTTTAATAAGATGATAAAAGATCCAGCAACCGTCATCAGTATTGTCCCTACCACTACAAGTATTGTGTGGCTAGTTTGACCAACTGGCACTGTTACCTTAATGTCATCATCATCATCATCCTGCAAACAAAACATATAAACGATTATTTTGATTGCTTCAACTTCCCCGTTAACATTCATATATATGTCTACTAATATGGCATACCTCAATGGCATCAACATCATGTAAAAAAAACATATAAACTGATATTTTGGTTGCTTCATCTTCCTCACATAACATTAATATATATGTACAAATAAACTGTTATGTAAATGGCTTCAACTTTCTTCGCTACACATAAGCTTTTACTTCAACGATATCAACATGCTGCAGACAAATACACACATAATCTTTTATTGTGTTGCCTTCAATATCCCCCCCCCCCCCCCAAAACATTTATATATATGTACTTGTAAACCGAGGGGAAATGGCTTTCATGTTCGTCACATTCATGAACATAGAAGCATTTCAAACTCCAAAGAGCTGGTTGTAAAAGTTTACAGTTCAGAGATTGGCTCTACTCAATCCAGATTGGCTACAGTCTAAAGGAGCCAAATTCCAGTAAGTGTGGTCAGGTTATAATAAGGACTGGTTATACTGATAAAAACAGCACAAAGATTGGATTCTGTAAATCAGGTATCTAGACAGGTTCTTTGTCCCACAATAAGAAGACTTGATCCTACATACCAAGTACCTAAGTACTTTGTCCTGCAACATGAAAACATTCTGTAAACAGGGTAGCTACTGACAGATATTAGGCACCACAACAGGGAAACATCCTACAATTCCAGTACCTACAGGAAATTTGGTCCTGTATACATGGTACCTTACATACAGATACTTGAGTAAACTTGGTCCGGTATACATGGTACCTACATACACATACTTGAGGAAACTTGGTTCTGTATACATGGTACCTACATATAGATACTTGAGGAAACTTGGTTCTGTATAAAAGGTACCTACAAACAAATACTTGAGGAAACTTGGTTCTGTATACAAGGTTCCTACATACACATACTTGAGGATACTTGGTTCTGTATCCAAGGCACCTACATACAGATACTTGAGGAAACTTGGTTCTGTATACATGGTACCTATATATAGATACTTGAGGAAACTTGATTCTGTATACAAGGTACCTACATACAGATACTTGAAGAAACTTGGTCCAGTATACATGGTACCTACATATAGATACTTGAAGAAACTTGGTCCTGTATACATGGCACCTACAAACACATACTTGAGGAAACTTGGTTCTGTACACATGGTACCTACATACACATACTTGAGGAAACTTGGTTCTGTACACATGCTACCTACATACACATACTTGAGGAAACTTGATTCTGTATACATGGTACCTACATACACATTCCTAAGGAAACTTGATTCTGTATACATGGTACCTACATACACATTCTTGGGGAAACTTGGTCCTGTATCCAAGGTACCTACATACACATTCCTAAGGAAACTTGATTCTGTATACATGGTACGTACATACACATTCTTGGGGAAACTTGGTTCTGTATACATGGTACCTACATACAGATACTTGAAGAAACTTGGTTCTGTATACATGGCACCTACATACAGATACTTGAGGAAACTTGGTTCTGTATACAAGGTACCTACATACAGATACTTGAAGAAACTTGGTTCTGTATACATGGCACCTACATACAGATACTTGAGGAAACTTGGTCCTGTATACATGGTACCTACATAAAGATACTTGAAGAAACTTGGTCCTGTATACACGGCACCTACATATAGATACTTGAAGAAACTTGGTCCTGTATACATGGAACCTACATATAGATACTTGAAGAAACTTGGTCCTGTATACATGGTATCTACATATAGATACTTGAAGAAACTTGGTCCTGTATACATGGCACCTACATATAGATACTTGAAGAAACTTGGTCCTGTATACACGGCACCTACATATAGATACTTGAAGAAACTTGGTCCTGTATACATGGCACCTACAGATAGATACTTGAAGAAACTTGGTCCTGTATACATGGCACCTACATATAGATACTTGAAGAAACTTGGTCCTGTATACACGGCACCTACATATAGATACTTGAAGAAACTTGGTCCTGTATACATGGCACCTACAAACACATACTTGAGGAAACTTGGTTCTGTATACATGGCACCTACATACACATACTTGAGGATACTTGGTTCTGTATACATGGTACCTACATACAGATACTTGAAGAAACTTGGTCCTGTATACATGGTACCTACATATAGATACTTGAAGAAACTTGGTCCTGTATACATGGCACCTACATATAGATACTTGAAGAAACTTGGTCCTGTATACATGGTACCTACATATAGATACTTGGTACCAAAACAAAGTAATTTGATCCACCAACTGACAATTATTTTGTTCCACAAGAGGCCATCCTGTATACCTTTTTGGTTAACTACTGACAAGTACTTCCGGAGACTTAATTGTAATACCCTGTCTCCTGCACACGTACACACAAGCACGCATACACTACACATATGGAGGCATGTCCTTAAATGACCTTAGCTGTTAATAAGACGTTAAACAAATCTAAACCAAACCGAACTTAACCAATCTGTATACAAGGTAACTACTGACAGGTACCTGATTCTGTATACAATGTACCTACGTACAGATACTTCCAAAGACTTAATTCAGTATACCATATACTTACTATGAGGTACTCGACCATTGTCCATCTACATTTGATCAATGTGGCACTTGTACAGGAAAGGTCTTCTTCACCAATCACAGCTCCTGTGTAATCTGGTCCAACGAACAGTAAGCTTTATATATTATATCACATAACCGTCAAAGGTGATAGTGCATAATGTTACCCTGAGGTACAAGTAACTTTTATATACAGCATATAAGGTACCTACTTTTATATATATTACACATTTTATATAAAGTATATATGGTACATATTTTTATATACAGTGTACATGGTATGTTCCCATTTAAGTGTCAGTCTATAGTGCTTAATGGTTAATGGGTAGGAATAGTAGGTCCCTATATGACTAAATCGCATTTCGGCACATGCTTTATTTTCAAAAGTGAACACTATTGGTAATAGTTCAATTGACAAATAATTAAATTACAAATATAAACGAAAACAGATTTTAAAATGTTTTGGATTACAAGATTTTGTATTCAAAAGCAGATAATATTTCTTCAAAAGTACAGAACAAATGACTATCAAAAGGTAATACTGGAGTTAAAAATTGGAACATTTGTTGGGCTGATTGGTTCCAGGTGTGAGATGCAACTTGCACCTGATCTCTAAAAACAACTTTATATCTACTGTATTCTAATTCATTTGAGATGTAACAAGGCATTTGATTGGTCAATCAAAATAATTTGCGACAGAAAGACCACCATATTGTGTCTGCAAATTTCTCATTTGCATTATGATGAGCCCTGATGCCAATTGTTAATGACGTCAATGACCCCGACTGACCCTGAAAGGTTAACGTAATTCTGCCTCACTTTGAATATTTCTGACGTCACCAATCCACAGCAAAGACACAGAATTTGAAGAAAATGCTTAAAATATCTTAAAATCGTTGTTTCTTTCGGTGATTTTGGTTGATATGGCTTAGAATGGGGATAACCCAACTGTATTTTGAAATTTGCTGTGGTATGTTATGATTATACCGTCGCAAATGTCAGTTATACTCGCACCGCTCCGCATTGCTAGTAAAGTTTAACTGCAGCAAATATTTCCCAGCATACAGTATTGTTTTGTGGGTGTAATTATTATCATTTGTTCAAGTCTCAAATGTCCAGTACCTGTATGTAATATTTAATGAAAGCAGAATTGGAGAGACAACTTTCAATACCAATGTATTAAGAGAAAAGTTCACCTTTTGCTGTACAGGATAGGAGAAGCAAGGGCTTTGGTATGCTGACTAATGTATACTCTACACTGGACGACGGTCTGTGATAGCGGAGGTGTATTGGTATGGTGACGCTGGTCATCAGATCGTCCATATCATCAGTCAGAGCAGATGTATACAACGAAACGTTCAATGATGAAGCGAGATATTCCGGCTGTTCTACATCCACTGGGTCACAGATAAACTACAAAAATAAAACACGACATAGAATTAAACAAGATTGCAACACAATGCTGATATCCCCCACTACTAAACTAAGGACACTATTCATAGAGACATGTAGGGAAGTTCTGATTATAATTTGCTCATTTGACACTACACCTTCCCAAGAATTTTTAGCCCACCATCATCTGATGGTGGGCTATTCCAATCCCCCTGCGTCCGTGGACCGCCATCCGTCCGTTGTCTGTCATCCATCCGTAAACAATTCTTGTTATCGCTATTTCTCAAGAAGTACTAGAGGGATCTTTCTCAAATTTTATATGTAGGTTCCCCTTGGTCCTTAGCTGTGCAGGGCAACTTTTGAGACTGATCAGATAAACAACATGGCCGACAGGCAGCTATCTTCGATTTTGATATTGAAAGTTTGTTATCGCTATTTCTCAAGAAGAACTAGAGGGGTCTTTCTCAAATTTTATATGTAGATTCCCATTGGTCCTTAGCTGTGCAGGGCATATTTTTGAGACTGATCGGATAAACAACATGGCCGACAGGCAGCCATCTTGGATTTTGATAGTGAAAGTTTGTTATCGATATTTCTCGGGAAGTACTAGAGGGATGTTTCTCAAATTTTAAATGAAGGTTCCCCTTGATCCCTCAGTGTGTATGTTATATTTTGAGACTGATCATAAAAACAAAATGGATTAAAAGAAGAACTAAACAGATCTTTCTCATATTGTAATGATCGATTCTATTTCTTTCACATTAAGTACTGTACTAGTAAATATGTGAAATGACAAACTCACTTTGAAGGCTGGCTTTCATACACATCAGTATTAAGTTTAGATCAAAAGATACCTCAAGGTGTATTTACTGTTAACATGACTCGATCAAACAGATTAGAGGAAAGAAGAGAAAAGATCGAACTGACAAAGAACTAATGAAGATGGTACAAAGGTGGGCGCCAAGATCCCTCTGGGATCTCTTGTTATTTTTTTTAGATGTATCAGCATACCAACGATGATTGCAGCCACAATAATATTGGGATATGCTCTAGACAAGCAGTATGTCACATATTTCGTTTTCTATTTAAGGTCAAAGGTCAAAATGTACATCACAGTGACTTATGCGTAGCACTTTGCCTTCCTTAGATAATTGCACACAGAATACAGTTACTGATTATTTTTTTGATATTTCATATTTATGATGTTTTCATAAAAGTTTCAGGAGGCAAGTTTTCTTTTTTTTAAACGATTGATCAAAGCTAAGCTAAAGTCATGCTGTAAAATTAATTCCATTGTATATATGTAGTAACAGATTTTGGCAGTGGTACCGTCTCTGTCTAGAACCATGATTCTGATAAATCTTACCCTAGGTCCACCAAATTCTCTGAGCGTTCGCAGCTGGAATGGGTCAATATAGGCACCAGGGGGAAGTAACTCCAGTACCATCACATCACAGTTGGAAAAGTTTTTAAATAGAGATTTTCCAAAAGTGATCTTTGTTGTTAGCTCCCTGTAGATAAAAAATATTATAATATATCATGTAAATTAAAAACAAAATGGAAAAAGACATCATTTATTAATACATGTTATAGCCACACAAATTGTATGATTCAATCTTAAAACCTTAAGAAATCTTCACATTTTCTGGGGTGGCTCCTTGTCCATCAAAGATTCCCTTTAAACAAGTGGCCCATAGGGCCTGTATTACAAATCTGTTCCTTTTCCCCACGGAGAATTCCACTCTTTCTATGGACGATTGATGCCTGGTAGGATTTTGTTGAGATCCATATGTAATTGTATATGTTTATAGGGTGGGGATCTCAATCATTTCCATGTTTTGACCATTGGAACAAGTCCCTAAAAGAAGGGCCAGACCCCAGGGTCAATCCAAGTAGTATGACTGTTATTTATCTCTTCATGTCCTGCCCAACAAGTAGTTAAAAATGGTTAGAGGATATAGATCTCCAACATTCCCATTTAATGTCTCAGACACTAAGTCCCTAAGGGCAGAACTCGTGTCAGCATGAGTGTATGCTTCTTCAAGCCTAGCAACTTTCTATATGATTATAGGGTGGATATCTCAACCGTCTTCATGTTATGACTCAAGGATTAAGTTCCTCAGTATGGGGCTGGACCTAGAGCTGACCATGAAAGCATGACTGATGAGAGTATTGTCTCTTCAAGCCTAGCAACTGTATATTTTCGTAATAAAGTGGGGATCTCCACCTTTCCTATGTTATAATCCTGAGACAAACTCCCTAGTGCTCAGCTCAGTTCCTGGGCCCGTTCAAGCAAACCAATTGTTTTACATATAAGGTGATGGAGTGAGGATTTTGGCCATTCCCCAACCAAAAAGCCAATCTCGTAACGTCTCTTCATGTCCATGTAGTGAGGTTGAGATCCACAAATCTCCCCCTACTTCACCATAGGCCTGTACCTCGGTCCCCAGGAAGCCATTACCCAACCAAAAAACCAATCCTGTAATGTCTGTACATGCCTGTGATCCACCAATTTCCCCCTACTGGACCCTGCGTCTCAGTACCTATGAGGAACAAATCCTCCCTTTAAACATTTGATCTACTGGTCCTGGGGATACAGCATAGCACATTCGGTTGAGATCAAATCAGTTATTCAGGAAGAGTTAGATTTCAAAGGAAAAGTTTGACTGACAAAAGGACAGCAGACAGACAGACACTAGCTATACCTTCAGACCAGGTGAGCTAAAATATATACATTTATTTTGAATATTAAATACTCACCTATGAAAACCATTTTTTGTCAAAGATCGTTCCACTTTTGGCAATTCCACACCTTCAAATCCATGAAGTATCGGTACGATGATGACTAATATGTTTGTCAGAAAGTTCACAAGATTGTTCATTGTCATTTGCTTCCCCACTCAGTTACTGAAATTGATAAAAAGAAAATTGTAAGAGTTTCAAAAACAACATTCTACAACAGATATAATATTTCAAAACTGTTTCCAACTATGTTTAAAATATATGATTTATATAAGAATAGGCAATTTGCAGAATACTTTTGAAGTGGGACTGGACTGGGTTGATCACCAGTGACCAGGTTGCATAATTGGTTAGAGCGTTTGTCTAGTGTTTGGAGGTTCTGGGTTCGAATTTAGGTCTGGCCACTTCATTTTCCCATAGAAGGTGGTATAGGGTCTTTTGGGCATTCAGGGTCAAAGACTTTGTTGAAAGAGGGAAGAATGTATAGTGACACTTGACTGGGTTGATCTCCAGCGACCAGGTAAATCAACATATTTTATTATATCTTTTGTCAATAGTTCAGTTCAAATCCTGGACCATCCTCGATATTCAGGGGTTACACTCACTTTCGCTCTCTACACCCCTGGAATATGTCAAAGCAAAATTGAAGGCACGAAGATAGCTGTTTGATGGTCTTAGGTAAAAAAAAACCTGACTAATTGCTAGGCTGATACCTGTCCTTTGAAGATTACAAAGGAGAGACGCCCGACTTCAAAGCCTGTCAATTTTTACCGTTACGTGACCGCTGGACAGGCTGTTGCATCATTACCTCTTTCATGTGTATTGAAGAGGCAAAACGAATCAAGGAAATCAGAATAGGAGATAATATTAAAGGGTTTTACTAACAATTTTTTGCACCACAAGTGAAACTTTCCCTGTCAAGTAAAATCAACACATCATTTGTTCATCAATGGGAAAATCATTCATGTAATCAGAGACGTATAATACAAATCTCTGTATTATACGTCTCTGATGTAATAAACTTAGGTGGCTTCCCCTTTTTTACTGTTCTGACTAAAATATCAATACAATTGTACCTCTGATATTTAAGATTGATAGGGATCCACTAAGATGAAGAAAAAACAAGTTCTGAGATTTGAAAAAATATGCAATGGGGATAGACTGGGATTTTAAGGTTAATTAAGACATTTCAGTACTCTGTCTTTTTGGTATTATACGATGTTTCAGTATACTTGATGTTAAAAGATATATTGGTATGCTTTGATAATTTACAGGATTATCGGCACTTGAATTTACTTTTAAAGTTTGTACATCGTATGCTTTTGTGATCTGTGTGTTACTGATTTTATATTTTCAGTTTTCATGTTTTCAGTGGACATGCTCTAACCATTTTGATCTACCTGGTCACCAGGAGTTCCCTCAGGGCTAAGGTTCACTACAGTAATATCCATAAAAAGAAATGAAGGGGGAATTATTGCATGTAAAAAAAAAAGTCCAGCAGAATTACTAATGTTTAGTCGGCAATGGTACAGGAATCCTTAAATTAAAACAGCAAGCACCTGTTTAATGTTTGTTATGTGTTTGAATAAAGAGTATAGCTGGTTGTCATGACGACATTTTGTTTATAATGTATTAATGTTATAGGTGTATTTATCCATCATGGTCTGTGACTGAAACAATTAGGCCTAGCATCACAATACATCAAGTTAGTCGTTTTACCTGATTTTTGTTACCCGGGCTATTTATATTGAGGTATACTTTTTGCGTATTCACAATTTTAAAATAATTGTTCATTTTAAAGAATTTAATATAATCTACATGCGATAAACGGAGGGTTTTATATTGATTTGTGAGTAAATGATAACCGAATTATATCTTATCATATTTTACTACGTCAATTTCTAGAAAACGGGGCTATATTTCAGAGGGGTAGATAAGTAGGTGAACACATTATCGACTTCCGGTTACTCAACTGCACTTTCGTCGGATAAACAAAATGTAAATTTAGCAATTATCAAACGTTCCACCGTAGTATGTATCGTATGTAAGTATGGTATGAGTAACATGCTTAATCCTGTGTGAGTTTGATAGTTATGTAGTGGTTTATTCAATCAGAACCCAAGTAGGACTTTGGCGTAGACAGGTCAAGAGGGCGCGTCTAATTACCCAATACTACCCAATACCACCCAATACTACCCCATACGATCCAGTTATGAACCAAATACTTTTTTATTACTGTGAAATATCACCTTTGTAGAAGTTATTTACTTCCATCTGCCATATTTTATCGGGAAATATGCGATTTGGTGCCGAAAACATCACCAAATTGCCGTGACTAGGACCCAATACTACCCAATACCACCCAATACTACCCCATACGACCCAGTTATGAACCAAATACTTCTTTATTACTGTGAAATGTCACAGTTATTTACTTCTATATGTCACATTCTATCTGGAAATATGCGATTTGGTGCAGAAAACATCACCGAAATGCCGTGACTAGGGGTTCGACGATTTACAGGAACGGGCAGGATCGGGCAGAAAACTATTAATTATTATATATACATTGATGAATATATATATTTAATTAGATACATTTAAGTATCATTATCGGGTATAAGATATATTTGATAAAAGAATTGCAATTACATGATACTATATTAATTCTATTCATGTCATAAAATGGTGTTATTAAGATCAACGGGTCATGATGCTGTCACCAAATGTAACGCATGGACAGGCTCTCATCCAGCCACTGACCATGTACACTCAATGTTGCTGAACTAGTAAGCAGTCACAGAATTATACCGCATGACTGGAAAAACTAGCTTGCCAGTAAGGCAGTATTTTCCCTTCTCTTTCCTTGGCTGTATATGTTAACGAGTATGAGGCACATCTTAGTCCTCCTAGCTTCCAAGTGCAATATTCGGAATAATGGCTGCAAATTCAATCAGGCTGTTTGTCATAGCAGTTGATCCTGGTAAGCAAATAGAACTCTGCAGGTGTGATGGTCACATATGGATGAAGCTTATTCCAGGGTTAGCTGTGGTCTTACAGCCCATCTGTATCTGAACAGTTCTGTTGGTAGGATCCAGTTCTGGTGTTACCCCAATATTTATCCAACAGGAGACAGCACAGGCTACACATTATCAAATAAGAGTTGTTTCCTAAAAGCATGTTCATGCTCTGCTGATTGAATTCTAATGTTTGATTGGTCTTGGGGATGAAATGATTAAAAATAAAAAAGAAGATAATGGCCATATGAAAATAGGTGTAACCATGTCTTTAATTCATCACAATAAGCAGGAACTAATTTTTCATTTTAAATCCTTAAATTACTATTTAACATATCAAACTGGAACTCTAGTTAAAAGAATTGTAAGAAGAAATTCAAATTCTCCCCGAAATTTTTGAATATAAATAATTAAAAAAATATATATTTGTCACCAGTTCAATTATTTTGTCTTATCTTTGTTGCAGGCTTTAAAAAAGTATGAAAAAAACTGTTTGAGCATTCTCTTGGAATAAAAATATAAAGATGGGCAGATCATCTTCAAAGCCGAAGAAACAGCCATCTCGAGTCACAGAACAGGACAAAGCTGTATTGGTAAAAAAAAAATACTTATATTTCTTACTTAGATTGACCTTAGTTTCTGTTCTGGAATTTTGTTTTATTTACAGTCATGCCTCACAAAAAATATGTATGTATACATGTATGCTGGTCATGTGAGCCCATCAGATCATATCATTTACGGTCTAAGGGGAAATAACTCCATTCCAGCTATTTGTTTTGTCAGAAATCATGAAGTCTGAATAAGTTGTCTGGCACATGCACAAAATAAGTCGAGGGTTTTGCCTATGTTGATGTATTTTGTCACAGTCAAGAATATAGAGGTTATTATTAAGTTGTTTTTTTCCCCTTTTTTGATACAGCAACTTAAACAACAAAGAGATAAACTGAGACAGTACCAGAAGAAAATCCATGTACAGATTGAAAAGGATCGACAGGTGGCCAAACAGCTACTGCATGATGGCAAAAAGAGGTACACATTGTCTTTTATAACAGTTTACACATACATGAATGTATTTATAAGGAAGCAGTTTAGACAGTCTTCCTCAAAATTCCAGGGGTTATGCTCACTTACGTTCTCCTTACTCCTGAAGTATGTCATGACAAAATCTGGAAATTCGAGGATGGACTATAGAAGAAAAAGAAATTGATTTTTTCCAACGAAAAAAAAAGATTTTGTGAAAAATTATATTTTCTTTCAGTTCTTTTTTATTCGCTTTTTAGGTTACCTGACCATAGGTCATGGTAACCTATTGTGATAGCCTTTTGTCCATCGTCGTCCGTCGTGCGTTAACCTTTCCTTGTGAACACGATAACTTCAGTAAATATTAACCGAGTTTGATGAAACTTAGTATGCAGCCATATATCAATAAGATCTCGGACAAGTTCGAAAATGGGAATTATTGGACCGTAACTTACAGAGTTATTGCCCGTTGTAATAATATTATTATTGGACCTTGTGAACACGAAAACTTACGGAAATGTTAACCAAGTTTGATGAAACTTTGTATGCAGCCATATATCAATAAGATCTCGGACGAGTTCGAAAATGGGAATTATTGGACAGTAACTAACAGAGTTATTGCC
>NW_018407509.1:865678-892253 GCF_002113885.1 Mizuhopecten yessoensis
AACCAAAGAAATCTTCTTTCTTTTTTACAAATGTGAACTCACATAGCCCACTTCATCATGCTTATACCAATTTTAGTACAGTTTTATTTTTATAATTTTTTTACATATCATTATACAGGGGTTAGCCATTTAACAAAAATATCACCCATGGCCACACCCCTCTACTGTACACTGCTACCTATGTCAGCTATGGTCAAATTGGTCCAAGATCTCATTGATACAAAGCTACATACAAAGTTTCATCAAAATCAGTTCATATTTACTGAAATTATTGTGTTCACAAGGAAAAATTAATGGACGATGCAGCAAGGTCACTCGGACCGACAAAAAGTATGAATTGGCCCCTGGATGACAGTCCTAATTTGAATCGGATGTCAGGTGACCGTTAAGGCCCATGGGTCTCTTGTTTAATAATAGGGTTCAAATGTGAGGAAAACAATCATGTTGTTTCCTGTACCTGTGGTAGGGTGCATGTGAGGATAAAGGTTTGTGCAAGATAGATATTTCCAAATTGAATTACTGAGTAATCTGTCTTTGCAGGAAGATACTTTTTTCAGCCATCGTCATCATATGTTTTATTTATCTTTTTTTTTAGATATCTTTTATATCCAAGAGCGCTAATATAAGTAAGGTTCATTTTCTAATCCATTCTCCTCATTGATTCAACCTTTACTGTAAAATTGTTTACATATCATTACAGTAAAGCTAAACTGATGCTGAGGAAGAAAAGATTCCAAGAGTCTCTTATAGAAAAAACAGACGGACAGCTGGAGAATATAGAACAAATGGTAAGAACATTTCCCGTTCCAAGTCCTCTGTGGCATACCTGGTACTACTCTGTGATTTCTAAAACAGAATTTTGAGTCTTGGATGGAACAACTTTGCCTTGGCCTACTTTGATAAACAGAACTGCGATGTTAGCTGCCATTAATTGGACTCTGGATTTATTCAAGTTCTTGACTCAAGAAAACGATTTCTGTACAAATTCTTGTTACTCTAGATTGGTCATTAATTATTTATGTGAAATTTCCCTGGACAGGATCGATCATTGTTTAACAACTCGTACACATTTTACACCTTTGTGTGCATACACTTCATTGGTCAGTTGTCTGATGAAGGCGACAGTGTATATATCGTACTAGTCATCGAAACGTCACATAGAATAATTTTATTGGTTGTGTAAAATGGACTTCTCATAATTGGTTAACAAGTTAGTGAAATGCAGTTGTTAGAATGTCTGTCCGAAGTTCAGAGATCACACTTGCCCAGTGTACTCCCATATTACCAACAGCAACTGCAAGTACTGTTTTCACATGGCAAGGGGACAACATTGTTTGGAATATTAAGTTAGTAAACAGTGTAATCCTTGAAGCAGAGACCTCGAAAATTGTCGGAGGAATCAAAAATGAACTAGACTGTATAAACTGTAAGTAACTAGATAGCTCAATTGAAAATAGAAATGATGAGCAACAACACCACTGAATTCGGTACAAAACGTAATGTTTGATTTTCATCCTAAGTGCCGACATGTTTCGCCCAAAGGGAGGCCGTCTTCAGAGCACAGTTACATGATGTTTGCAACTACATGTATGGTACAATGACAATAAAGGTCATGTGACTAGAACAATAAAGAATAACTGTGACATCATCAAGTTGCTAAGAGTTACAGTCTGGTAGGGTGAAAAGGTTTAGCCATTTTTGATTGGTACATAATAAAATGAGTGCTAAATAATTGCAGCATGATTATAGATTATATAAAAGTTTCATAGTAAATTTACGTGAATGTATGAGTTGTAGTATTACAGTATTTACGAAATGATTAAAGGAACAGAAATAAGGGATAGTAAACATGAAATTAAACAAATCGAAAGTGTTCAAATAAGCAAAACTGTAAGGTCGTTGTTCTGTCTCCTAAGGAATGGAAATTGTAATGGAAAGAATATTAAGCATGATTAAATTGTCAGAACTGTTGTAAATAGAGTATATGTATAAGTCAATAAGCATGTGAGCAGTTCTAGAGTGTTAGATTAGGATAAGTTCCGAAGAAGAAAAGGTCCTCGCATCAGTGAGTTCTGTAGGGTAATCCTGTGGCATCAGCGATAAGGATATTAAGTTGTATAGAGGGTTGGTACAGTACAGTCTGTGCACGTTGTATAGAGGGTTGGTACAGTACAGTCTGTGTATGTGGTATAGAGGGTTGGTAAAGTACAGTCTGTGCACGTGGTATAGAGGGTTGGTAAAGTACAGTCTGTGGTAGTTGTGTTCTGAGGCTGGCAACAGTATGTTGTGTGATGTCCATACTAGCTCAATTGTTAGATTATTTGTTCTGAGAATGCCCCACACTTAAAGCCTAGTATTTTTTCCTTCTTGATTTCTAATGGGATTTTGTGCTGTTATTAATTGTTGTGATTTGTTATTTCCAGGTGCATGACCTTGAATTTTCTCAAATTGAAGCCAAGGTCTTCGAGGGATTGAAGAAAGGAAATGAATCGCTCAAGAAATTACATGAGGTAAAATTGAATTTTTCAAATATATAACAATCACACAGAATGTGTAATGTGTTGTATTAATGAACATTTTCATACAACTGCATATTAAATGAGATATCTTTCTTTGAAATGGATTGGAAATATTCTGATCTATCTACCTATTTGGGAACAACATTTGTTTAAGTCTTGCCTTGGAACTCCGAAAAAAAGACCAATCAATAATTTTCATTCAAAATATTCTGTACGTTGTCAACTGATGTTTTTCATAATACAAAATGAGGGTTGCCACAAATAATAGTTAACCAGACACACATGCACTGGTGGCCAGCACAGTCATATGGTGTTTTGAATTTGAAAATTATGTAGAATACATTTTACTTTTACTATTTTATTTTAATTTACAGATCATGTCGATTGAAGATGTGGAAAAACTGATGGATGAAACACAAGAGTCTATAGAATATCAAAAGGTAAATTGAGTTTTTCATTCTTTCAAAAGACACATTTTCCATAAGAATAGCAACTGGCAAGAATTGAAAATGTTACCACAGAAGCAGATTACTATATTCAGGGAAACTTTTGTCCTGTCCAATATTTCCCCTTCGCTGGAAAATCTGTATCTGCCCAGGTTAATGCTGCCCCTTTACATGTAATTTTTTTATATGGTATTTTTTGTACTTGTATTCGCAGACGCGTAACAACCTATGTAGCAAAAAAGCCCGGGCTTACACATCATTTTTTACCAAAAAATACCCCCGCAACATAGACTATATGATATAAAATATTAAAAAGCAAAATATTTGTAAAATATTAGGGAAAAACTATATTTTCTTGATTTAAAAGGGCCATTGAAACTGAGGCCAGAACATAGGAGAATTCGTCTCAGGCATTCTAGAAAACAAACTTCTCCTGGGGGAGACCCTCCAGACTCCAACAATGGGAAGGGGGGAGATCCCCTCCCTTACCCTCCCCCTCCTCATGCTGCACGCTTCGGAGTGCTGCCTTTGGCAGCACATTTGATCATTGGGCTTACACATTGAAAACCCTTTTGTTACGCCCCTGACTCGCTGTCATGAAATAATTGCCCTCCTTACGGTAGCAGAAAAGGTGAAAGTTAAATCGTTAGCAATGTTTTGGTTAAGTTGGTTTAATTTTGTTTAGTGTCCTATTAACAGCTAAGGTCACTTAAGGATGTGCCTCCATGTGTGGTGTGTATGCAGGAGACAGGATATGTTGTTGTGGTTGCGTCCTTGTGAAAGCACAGATCTGATGCCTACTTTATAGTGCTATCTTACTGAAATGTCATGCCGAAGGCACCAAGCACAGTATTCCGCCCGATCACATTATACTGACAACGGGCAAAAACAGATTTAAAATACTTAGTAATACTTTGGACTCATGGTAGATTTTACTTAGAAACTACTTTTAATTCATCTTACTTCTTATTGATCTGGTTTTCACGTAAATTGGACATCAGCGAAAAATAAGATGAAAGCAAACAATTCATAAAATTGATCGAGGATGTACTAGAACAATACTTTATATTTACTTAAATATTCTTCCTTTTGTTCCCCTTTTAGGAGATAGACGACCTTTTAGCGGGCGGTTTGACAGAGGACGACGAAGAAGACGTACTGGCTGAGCTAGATGAACTAACAAAGGTATCTGCACTTGAAATTTACTCCATTCTTCCTTTACCCTTTCACCACTGTAGACTATAATGGACTCATCCATATCAATGCATGGTTGAGTCTACTCAAGTTACACAGGGGTGAAAGCGTTAAAATTTCATATGGAATTTAGAGACATTCATACTTTGTTGATGCTCTACTTCAGGCTGTAGTTTTATCAGAGTGTGAGAGAGAGAGAGAGAGAGAGAGAGAGAGAGAGAGAGAGAGAGAGAGAGAGAGAGAGAGAGAGAGAGAGAGAGAGAGAGAGAGAGAGAGAGAGAGAGAGAGAGAGAGAGAGAGAGAGAGAGAGAGAGAGAGAGAGAGAGAGAGAGAGAGAGAGAGAGAGAGAGAGAGAGAGAGAGAGAGAGAGAGAGAGAGAGAGAGAGAGGGAGAAGACTGTGTATTATATACACATTATGATATTTCTAAACATTTTCTTCAGGTCAGGAAGTACGGATCTTATACAGGTTCATGTAGCACAACTAGTGATAAGTTTATTTGTGACGCTTCACCAGTCATTTGTCAGAGTACATATTGCACTAGAAAATGTCACACATACATTTCACTGGTTGTGCTACATGAACTTGCATACTGTCCATACGGGCGGGCGGGCAAACGATGTCCGCTCGATATCTCGAGTAATTATTAACGGATTAACTTCAAACTTCACAACAAGGTTAATTACCATGAAACCTCGGACAAGTTCGATAACCGCCATTATCCGACCATAATTTGTGGAGTTATGCCCCTTTATGGACTTGCCGAAACAGTGTCCGCTCGATATCTCGAGTAATTATTAACGGATTAACTTCAAACTTCACAACAAGGTTAGTTACCATGTAACCTCGGACAAGTTAGAAAACTGCCATTATCCGACCATAATTTGTGGAGTTATGCCCCTTTATGGACTTGCCGAAACAGTGTCCGCTCGATATCTCGAGTAATTATTAACGGATTAACTTCAAACTTCACAACAAGGATAATTACCATGAAAGCTTGGACAAGTTCGATAACCGCTATTATCCGACCGTAATTACTGGAGTTATTACCCTTGGTTTCATTAATGCGATGCATGCGTTCCATGATGTTGTATTGCACTCATTGATCTACCAGTTATGTTGAATGATTTCTCTTTTAATATCAATTACTCACAAATACTTCATATATTTCAATCATACAAACAACTGCTCATTCAATGTGTGACGGGCGTATTATATACCGCTCGCGGTAACCTTGTTCACAATGTATCGATCTTGCAGAACCAAGAAGTAAAAAAAAGCACACACCCCTTAAAGTTGATTTGATGATGTTGTTATTTTGTCCTATGTCGATCAACGGTTTATTAAATCTACATCCTTTCTCTCTACAGCAAGACATGGCACTGCCAGATGTGCCTACAGACGAGCTACCAGAGATACAAAAAGAAAAAGAGAAAAGTAAGTATTGAAGTACTTAAACTGGTGTTCTTTTGTATGTGGATTTAATCTTTTTGTGTTTAATACATGGATAGAAGAATATATGTATATTTATTGGATTGTTAATAATGATTATGTTTGATGCTTTCAGAGAGAGCCCAGAGAGAGGAGCGACAAGCAGAAATGGTACCAGCATCTTGACGCTTTGTCCTTCAACTATACATTTACAAAACAACCTCTGTCGTTTTACTGCAAACGGACAAATATTAGCACATTCAGTTTAGGCAACCAAGCCAGAAGTTGCTGTCTGAAATAAATATAATGATGCACAGCATACCAGTCCGTTTTAAATAGTGATAAATCATTATGTTCAAAGACAGCAGTGCAATGTATACCAGAGTTGCTGGACTATTTGGTCCTGAGGTTAATGTATAAGTGCAGAGTATTTTTGACTGAGGTTAAGAAAAAACAATTGTTAAGTTTCCTTTTGCTTCCAAAACCAGACTTTTGCAATTTGGTCGGACTGGTATCTGTCAAAAGGTCAGGTGGTGACGCCACAGAAATTGAGGCTAAAAAATTAAAATGTTCTTTGGAAGAGTAGATCAATTATGCACACCCTGAATATTTTGGGTGTATATGTGTGGCCCCTGTGCTGCAAATACTGTATAGATCAAGGTATTTTTTCCCATGGGCAATAAATTCTATGTTAATTAGAAAAATTAATTACCGTAAATTTGAGGGTATAGTGGGCAGGTACGTTTTTGGGGTCAGATTTGAAAAAAAAATATTGGGGGGAAAAAATCCTGAAAATAACCGGTATCAAAACTGGAAAAGTAGCATCAAAGGTAGCTTGGTGTTTATAACGCCGATTAATTATCGATTGATTTATTGGAGTGAACAAGCCCATGAAGGTCTACCTCCGTACTGCTTGGAATGAGTGGATGATGGACGAATCCTGCAGAATTTGTTGAACAGTTATTGATATTTGATCATTTTAATAAATTCTTTTAATAAAGTTTTCAGAAAAAAAGTTTTATTTCAGAAGAAAAAATCTAGATTGGTACTTCAAATTAAAAAGGGTTATTGTCTTGAAAGCAATTGTCAGAGTTGAGATTTAAATGAATTTTAAATTATACAATTAGGTAATGCAATATCTATATGTTATTTGAAATATATAAATTTCCCCAGCAATCTTTGTTGACCACTTGACCAATGTTTTAATGAAAATGGATCTAAATGTCACATAACACAACGGTGATGAATGGGGAAAAAAATCAACTCATGCTCAATCGTTTTACTTTCATAATGCTCATAGCTTGTGATTATTGAGTTGTGAATCAACTGCTAATATTTTGTTATTATGATTAAACCTGTGTTAGTTTGCCTGAGTATTTGTTTTACATACTGTCATGTCCGACATAAGCTGTAATACAATTTCTTATAAACAGGATGTCAGATTAGACAGGTTTCAGTGTAATATGTTTTGTAAATAGTTTTAGTCTACCATTGTGCATGCTAACCGACATTTTTCTCCTGCAGGAACATACTGGTTGTTGGAATTTAAATCAGTTATGGGCAAGATTTGTTTTATAAAAAATATTTATCAGAAAACAAGGGTAATTAATTCAAAGGGGAGTAACTCTGTAAACAAAAAAATCAGTGCTGGACACATGATAATCATGTACAGGGACCACTGCAAAAGGGTCATTATAGGCAGTTTATCACTATATACAGGTGGTCCCTTAAACAGGCTTTATCAGACTTATTGTCCTTTATTATAAATGAAAAGTAAATTAAATATTAAGTAATTTAAATTGTCTTACCATTAAACATGTACAAGGATTGTCTCCCTGTGAAACAAAGATATCAGTACTCACCAATGCTGATACCCGGGAATACAAAATGTAGTACATGTACATATTATGGTAAAATTAGTCTGATAGAGGCAAATACCAATTTATGTGTATCTGCCTGCGGAAAGAAAATAAGGTCTTTGTATACACAATAATATTAACCATGCATCTTTATATATTTTATTTAAGAAAAAATAAAGTAAGCTATGTTAGTAATGTATTTATTCCATGTCTTTTACCAGTGTTTCTGATTTTCATTAGTATACATTGTATATTATTTTTACTAAATGAAATTAATGTAACTTCAAATAAATCCATCATTTACGTATCAAATTGTTTGTTCGGGTGTTTTTTTGGGGACATTTTATCAAAAGAAAAATTATTTGGGTTCTACTTGATACTCAACATGTTGACTCCAAAGAGTTTCTGGTCATAATGCAGGGAACTTGATCGGGGGAGATTGGATTAAAATGTTATCGCAACCAGCTTAGTATTGTCAAAAAGGAGGAGGATCTACCTAGACACACTTCATCTGTTATTCATGATAACAGTTGTAGGTTTCACATTTGAGGAGGATCTTTAAAAGATAGTCTTTAGAATTAAAAATGTACACACCATAGACAATAAGTATATGTGTTACATATTTCTCAAAGACCTACAGAAATGTTCATGGACCTCGGACTTGACAAAGAATTTAATTAAGAGTTAGATATTCAAATCAGGAAAACATTTGTAGTAATACAGAAAGAAAAATAATTAAACAAAACAACTTTTCCTCATTGCATTTATCATTGAATCATGGGTTGGTTGGTTGTACATGGTTGAATGTCCTATTAACAGCTAAGGTCAATTAACTCATTCACCCCTGAAATTTCATAATTAACTATATATTCCAACGAGTTTAAATGTGTCTTCAGGGTTGTCGGAGTTAAATTGGTATTTTTGACCTTTGTTCGCAGATCTGGACACAACATTGCATTACATTGAATTTATTTTTAATTTCAAGTAGATTTAACAATTATTGAAATCAATGGTGACGATGGAAAATAAAGTATAGCATTACATCTACCTATAGCTATACCTACCAATAAAAGTGTGGAAGAGAGCATGCATTAAAGGGCAAACAAACAATATCTTTAGCATGGCCCCATCAGATTAAATCAATTATCAAATTTGAGATGTTTTAGTTATATGAAATATAACAGTTGCTGCCATTGAACATGCCGGAAAAGAAAATATTCTCAAGCACGGCGAAAGACAAAATATACAACTCGACAATCTAATCTACCTACCCATAGCACCTGACCATACTGGATTAAGTATCACAGGCTTCATGCAAGCTTCTTCAAGTGTGCGTGCTAGTGTGTATGTGTGCTGGAGGCAGGGTTTGTTGGTGTATTTGTCTCCTTGTGGTATTGCGGATCAGATGCCCACTTTATAGTGCTATCTCACTGAAATACCATGTCGAAGGCCCCCAGCACAGCATTTCACCTGGTCACGGAACATAACTTCAGAAATACAAATTATTTCAATAAATTTACATTGGTTTTTATGGTGGTTGTCTGTTAATTTTAAGGTGTTCTTTATTGGGGTTAAAGTTTGAAATGCATCTTTAAACATTTTTGATGGTATCAACATGGTTCCATTAAAACATATTCCATGATGCATTGTCGCTTATCTTCGAGAAAATGTTTGAACAGAAGTCACAAAGAATAGTGGTCTCTATATACAGGTATAAAAAGACTGGTTTCTGCACGTGTCACAAAGGATAGTGGTCTCTATACACAGGTATAAAAGGCTGATTCTACAGGTGTAAAAGGATAGTGGTCTCTATACACAGGTATAAAAAGACTGGTCTCTACAGGTGTCACACAGGATAGTGGTCTCTATACACAGGTATGAAAAGACTGGTTTCTACAGATGTCACAAAGGATAGTGGCCTCTATACACAGGTATAAAAAGACTGGTTTCTACAGGTGTCTCAAAGGATAGTGGCCTCTATACACAGGTATAAAAGACCGTTCCTACAGGTGTCTCAAAGGATAGTGGTCTCTATACACAGATATAAAAAGACTGGTATCTACAGGTGTCAAAGGATAGTGGTCTCTATACAAAGTTATAAAAAGACTGGTATCTACAGGTGTCACAAAGGATAGTGGTCTCTATACACAGATATAAAAAGACTGGTATATACAAGTGTCAAAGGATAGTGGTCTCTATACACAGATATAGAAAGACTGGTATATACAAGTGTCAAAGGATAGTGGTCTCTATACACAGATATAGAAAGACTGGTATAAACAAGTGTCAAAGAATAGTGGACTTTATACACAGATATAAAAAGATTGGTTTTTACAGGTGTCACAAAGAGAAGGGGTCACTATACACTGATATACAAAGACTGGTCTCTACACGTGTCACTCAGGATTGGGTTCTATATACACAGGTATTAAATGACTTGTTTCTACAGGTGTCCTTAAGAATGGTGGTGTCTATACACAGGTATAAAAAGACTGGTCTCTAAATGTGTCACAAAGGATAGAGGTCTCTATGCACAGGTATAAAAAGACTGATCTCTACAGTTGTCACACACGACAGTGGTCTCTATACACAGGTATCACAAATGAGAGAGGTTTTCTATATACAGGTATAACAAGACTGGTCACAAAGGATGGTGGTCTCTATATACAGGTATAAAAAGACTGGTTTCTACAAGTGTCACAAGGACAATGGTATATAAACACAGGTATAAAAAGACTGGTCTCCACGGATATCACAAAGCAAAGTGGTCTCATACTCAGGTTAAAAAAAGGTTTCTACAGTTGTCACAAATGACAGTTGTCTCTATACACAGGTATGAAAAGACTGGTCTCTACATGTGTCACAAAGGTGTGTGGATTCTATACACAGGTATAAAAAAATACTGGTATCTACAGGTGTCATAAAGGATAGTTGTATCTATACACAGGTAAAAAAAGACTGGTATGCACATGTGTCATAAATGATAGTGGTCTCTATACATGGATATAACAGACTGGTTTATACAGGTGTCACAAAGGACATTGGACTCTATACACATATAAAAAGACTGGTCCCTATAGCTTGCACAAAGGACAGTGGTCTCTATACACAAGTATAAAAAGACTGGTTTCTACAGGTGTCACAAAGGACAGTGGTCTCTATACACGATTATAAAAAGACTTGTTTCTACAGGTGTCATAATGGACAGTGGTTTCTATACACAGGTATAATTAAAAGACTGGTCCCTATAGCTTTCACAAAGGACAGTTGTCTCTATACACAGGTATAAAAGACTGGTTTATACAAGTATCACAAATGATGGTGGTCTCTTTATATAGGTATCAAAGACAATTTACATGTGTATTTTCAAAGAGAGGGGCGGAATCGGGGTCCGGGTTACACTCTTAAGTTTATACACTCAACGTGATCACACAGGCACTTGCTTCGGTTACCAACATTAGACTATCACAAGCGCCAAATATACGTTGATAACTGGGGAGAAAAATGTCGACCGATGACACGGAACTAAAGGAAACAACCAATCTTGAACCAACTGATGAAGCTTCGGCAGATAAAAAGCCGACAGAAAACGATGAAGAACTAGAAAACAAAGAACAGCAACCACAGGCAGGTGCATCCAACACTGCCATTGAAGCAAAATCTAAAAGTAAGTTGAGCTGCAAATCTACTTAGTTGTTTCCTTTTTCATTTCCTTTTTTGATTGATGTTTTCTTATTCTAATATATGTGTTGTTTCCTGTTCCAGCTATACATTTTTGTTTCGTCTTGCCTACGGGCCAGATCGGCTTGTGTCGTGGCGCGTCGTCCGTCAACTCGGCCTACTTTCTATAAAACGCTATTTGCCCTTAGCTGCTCAGTGAATTTTACCAAATTTAGTCTTGACAGGGACAGTATATACGTCCCTGGTCTTGAGCATCCTGGGCCGAAGAGTTCTCAATTTTTTATAAACGGCGGATGTGGATGTGCCCCCTCCACTCCAGAGACAGAGGTGCGAGGCCAAATAGGTGTGTGGGGTGGGTGGGGGGGGGGGTAAATGTTTAGAAATCTTCTCCTTGGCTTCTAAACCAATGGAACAGAGACGTATATACTACGTATGGCTTTATACGTCTCTGAATGGAAGGAAGTATTTTTAACCAAAAACCAAACTTGTTCAAGAGCATCTTTGGGGGATGGGCATGTAGTTTTGTATAAACTGAAGCTGTGGCCTCCAGGAAGGGCGGGCCCGATATTGAAAAAAGGGTACATCTTTGAAATCTGTCTCTATTTGTATGAATTAGAAGGATTATCACCGTTTTTTCTGTATAATCTCTAGGCAAAAGACTAAATTTTGTATAAATTGAGGGTGTGCCTCGAGCTCCCACCCCCAATAATGTAAAATATATATAAGCTATTAAGGCCCCTGGGCCTCTTGTTTTAATATATACTTTCCCTTTTTACTTTAAATGTTTTATTTTATTTGATGTGTTGTTTTCTGTGTTGAGTCTTAGTGCTGTGACCTATTTCACTTGAGGTGTTGTTTCCTATTTTAGTTGATGTATTGTTGAAGCCAGCTGGTGATGCCCCGATCATGAAAAAGAAAAGATGGGCTGTAGAAAGAAACAAGAGAGTGAGCTGGATCAGTGAATTCATCAAGAAATATCTCAAACTGGATCAAAAGGAATCTATGGTAAGACATTTTGGTTTGTCATTTTTCAGTGATAATAACAAGTTTATAGGGGCAACAACCCCTTATTTACAGAGTTATTGCCCTTTACTAAAATGACTTGTCCGTGCATTACTTTGCTAGCATTTAAGGTAGGATCATGAAACTTAGTGTGTACATCAGTCATACTAAGGCAATGTGCACTGTGCCAAAGTTTTGGCCAACAACCTTATATTTACAGAGTTATTGCCCTTGGCTAAAATGTTGTGTCCGGAGCACAACTTTGCCTGCATTTAAGGTAGGATCATGAATCTTGGTGTGTACATCAGTCACACTTAAGTGATGTGCACTGTTCAGGGGTCTGCAGCCCTTAATAATAGAGTTATTGCCCTTTGCTAAAATATCAGACACCTATAATGTATGTATGTTAAAACATTATTTTGTTCCAAACTCCCCATTTCAACATCTTTACCAATATGTGTCAAAATTCTAACCTAAAGCAAAATTCACACACAGGAAAAGCTTCCAAATAAGTTTTGGGAGCATACATCATCAGTTCCACTGATACTCTTGTTAGTCCCCCACCAGGAACCAGGGGGGCTATAGTTTACTACTAGTCACTGGAACTTCATACTTGGTGTATGGGTTCACCTTGGTGAGGCGGTGTGTCATGTATCAAAAGTAGGTCACTCTGACCTACATTTTGACCTTTGACCTACATCAAAGAAAAAGTTTTTCCGGGCTCTATCTTCTACACTACTAGTCACTGAAACTTCATACTCAGGATATGGGTTCCCCTTGGTGAGGCGGTGTGTCATGTATTAAAAGTAGGTCACTCTGACCTACATTTTGACCTGCATCAAAGAAAAAGTTTGTCCGGGCTCTATCTCCTACACTACTAGTTACTGGAACTTCTTGCTTGGGGCATGGGTTCACTTGCATTGAAGAAGAAGCATACATAGTGTCACCAGATGCAATTTAATAGTAAAACGGTACCACTGACCAGTAAACATCCACCAGATTTGATTGCAATAGTAGCACTGACACTATTCCTTATTGAATACGGTGGGTCTGTCAAACATTCATATATAGAATTAGTTCCTGTACAAATTTATCATCTGTGCATTTCACATTCGGTGGGGGACTATAATTCGCCGAATTGTCTTGTTTTTATTATTTTGTGAAAAACTACCAACCACAAATCATCAATTGTTGATTTAATATATTTAAGTTGATCTTTTATAACTGTTCTGATGTTGTTCTCTTTTTCAGTTTCTTTATGTACAGCAGTCTTTTGCCCCTTCACCAGATACAGAGATTGGTACAGTGTTTGATGTAAGTATCCCCGCTAACTAAGATACACTTCTAAAAACACTGATGAATATTTCCAATTCTCACATTATATAAAACCAGTAAGGCCTACATTTATGTTTTGATTGCAAAAGGCTCTGTCATAGAATCAGCTTCTAATCATTATCTGCTATAAATAAGATTTTAAACAATTTCCAGGGTTATGGTTTAAACAGAAAAAACGCACGGTAGGGAAAGAGAAAATCGATACTTTTTATTCTGTATTTATTTGATAGATGCTAAAACTGTAGCTGAAAGTCTGATTGTTTATCCTTTTGATATATTATGTCATTAGCTGTAGAGCTAGGGTATGTGGCCTAAACTTGCCACTAAGTTACGTATACATGTTTCAACTTGCAGACATATGTCCAAAGATGCAGTGATGCATCATATATGTCAGTATATTTGGTGATATAAGATATAAGAATTTGTTAAGTGACAGACCTCATCCCATGTGGTGTGATCACAATTTTGTATTATGCTGGATTCTGTACTTTTGGCCAATGACCGAAAGTACTTAACTATTGATCGATTATAGAATAAGCTTTGTCTTCTGTAACTACTTATTTGACTGTCAGTAATGTCTCTCAGAGCTTTAAGGTAATAGGTTTGTGTCACAATTTCTCAGTAGAATTTCTTCAAATTTTGTAGTTATATTACTTTGAAGTAAAGAAAATTATCTGCCACCAAAAAATTACAGGTCGTCGGAATTTTAAGGATTTTAAATGGATATTTATGTAAAAAGGAGTGAATTTTAGAAAAAAATGAAAGACACATTTTTTGCAAAATAATGTCAATAAAAATGATACTGCCATAGATTAGTATTGCATTAATGTATAACAATTTAATAAATGCTGAAATTGTGTAAAATAAATTATCTATAAACGATCATTTTTTTTATAATAATACCATATACACATAGTAATTGCATGTAAGAGTTATCTTTCTTGAAAAACTTCACAGTAGTGAAATAGATAGCCGGTTTCCTGAAGTACAGAAAAATGGACACATGTGACTCATTGATAAAAAAAAAACTGAATTAATGCCGGTATAGCTTTGAAATACTTTAATGTTGAGAGAACACACTGTTCTGTCAATAATAAACATACAATATTCATCAGTTTAAGATTAAACAATGGACTCATTAGAATATGCGGAAATTGTGATCCTATCTCCCTACATTGGATTTTCAACTAGGGATGTACTTCCTTTTTCCGTTTATCAATACACTAATTCGACCTTAACATCGTATTGCAAGTGACCCATATAGTTGAAACTTAGAATTTTCAAGTTATAAGTGAAATTTAAAGTTAAAGTTAGTTTCCAATACAGGAGCCAATAGATCTCCTCTACATTGGACTCAAAAATGAAACAGTTGTTTAATATAAAGTTAAAGTTCATTGTTTATTACATTCGCCCTATAATTATAGTAAATCTTCATTCGGCAAAAGTTTATCTATTCTGTTCTTAAAAGTATTGATATTTGAAGCGGTTACAACGTCCTCCGAAAGATTGCTCCAGGTTTTGACTGGACGAAATGTGAAAAAGTTTCTCCTCAGAGATGTTGTTGACCGATGTTGGAATATTTTTTGGGCTGTGTATGATATACCATGAAAAGTGGCAAGACTTTGAAACTTAAAAAAAAAAAATCAATCTTTTTTTCAGTGTTTTGGAAGCGATGGAAAACTAGTGGTACACTACTGCAGGACCCAAGCTTGGGGATGATAGTCTGCATGACACGAAGAGTAGGCTGAAATTTCAACAAGTAATAAAAGTGACGTCACAGTAGAAGGTTGATCATGAATAACCACAGATTGCTGTGAAATAAGTATAAAGCATGTCATCAAGTGTGTTTTATATACATGTACCTGCATGGTGATTTTTGCATAAGCATTTTCTATTATTTGATTACTTGCATTGGAAAAAAAATGCATTTAAAAAACGCTTATGTTTTAAAAGCAGTTGTCATGGAGAAATGGAGATTAATTGGTTTATTCAAATTTTCCCACCCTGTCAATAAAATGTATAATTTGCGTTCTCTGCTGTAGAAAGCTGTGTCATATGACGTCATATTTTAAAAGTTCCTTTACACCATCTTATTGGTCGTTTTTCTTATGATGTCACACCTGTCATACCAAGGGTAGGTGACTCTTGACAGAAATCCTACCTTCATGGGTCAACAGTAATTCTAGCCTCGTGGGAAATCTTGAGCAGGTCAAAAGGGACACAATTTTGTGAATGGCAGGAAAATTAGTGTTGAACTTTGGAAAAATGTTCAATTTAATGTTTGAGAGAAAAAGGAAAACAGTGATAGTATAATTATTGAATTTTACAATTTTTGTCAAATCCTCTACAAACTACCATAAATTGGGATGTTTTTACTGCGGTTATATTTTTGCATATATTCTCGCAAGATTCAAATTTGCAATTATTTGATGATAATAATAATATACAACATTTGATACAGCGCCCTATCTAGCTAGAATAAGCCACTCTAAGGCACAATTTATACAATCAATACAGTTAGCATATATATACATTAATCAATACAATTTTTGAGGAATTCGCTGGAGCGAACATGTACAAATTTACCGACTAAGAAAATAACCCTCAATTATTCTGAACGTTTTGTTTTTTAAAGTACCAGATTACCTGAATTGTGTTAACAAAAGCTGACAAGGTCTTATCAGTAATCTAAAAGGTCCTATTGTTGTAGTGTAGGGTGGATAGCTTAGTGTTAATCTGTATAAATCAGCGAATTCTGGTCACTTAAGAAGATTCTTTAAGAAGGGAGGGGGTGGGGGGGGGAGGGGTAAGAAAATCACTGAGTCAGCACTTAAATCTACTTTTACTCCTAAGTGGACCCCTCTACTCATTTTGAATTGCATACAAGTGCAATTCTCTCAAATCTTAAATTGCGATATATTTTTTATGGTAGTCAAGTTTTTGCGCAAAATCCCAATTTGCAAAAAGCGAGACCAGTAAAGATAAAACTACAACTATTTTCGAGAAATTCACAGAAATCAATCTACAAAAAAGATATCCCAATTTACAGTATTTGATTATTTTTAGCTGAATGACATGTAGATGTATATTGTACTGTGATATTATTTAAGAGAGTATGTGTTTTTGTTTGTTATTTAGGGTTGAAAGAAGATGATTGTGTTGTAATATTAGAGTCTGTTCTGTGAAAATTTCGTTTTTGAGTTGGTTTGCTTTAAGGCCAGCAGTATTTCTTGTAAAACTGAGCAGTATATTGAATTTCAACTGACTCTGAATTGTCGAATATCTATTTGATTTTCATAAAAACTTTTTTTCGCGATAGTGGTTTTAACTCATTCACCCCTGAAAATTTGTTTTCGCAATAGTGGCTTTAACTCATTTAACCCTGAAATTTCATAATGAGCTATTCCAGCCTTTGAATTGGAAGGGTTCAAATGTGTCTTCAGGGGTGAATGAGTTAAGGATGTTTTTTATGCATGGAATAAAAGTTGCAAAATGAGCAAGTTATAAATATAGACACGATGTTTTTTTATGCATGGAATAAAAGTTGCAGAATGAACAAGTTATAAATATAGACACGACTAAATGTTTATCTGTGTAAATATACATATTCAGATAGAGGCTTATATGGGGGTTCATATTGGATATGTGAGTAGGATAAGCAAATTACCCTATTATTATGTCAGAAGTGAGTTATTAATATTCATATTGATAACAAACATCTGTTGCAAATTACCTGGTCATAACATACAATTTAAATAATTTTTGATAAAAAAATGTATTTTGATCTATATCTATGGAAATCTGGGTTGCAAGCACAGCTGAATGCCAAGGACATTTTCTTGCTCAAAATAACAAATAGTGTATCATATGTATAGGTGTCGGGAGATGGATTTTCTTGCCCAAAATTCTACAGCTAGTGGCAGAATGTTCGTATCCACCACATAATGGGCTTTATCTCCAATCTTTTGTCTTAATATTAATTTATTAAAACTATTCAAAATGTTCAAAAGATGAGGTTTTTATGCCAGCATCATATGAAGTGACTCTTTTTTTCTCTCCCATTAGACAGTGATATCTACACTTCATGTCAGGGGAAGATATCTCTGTCTTACCCTAGGGTAAAAAAAAAAAAGGAATTCCCCTGTCATAACATAAGTATCACTTCAAGTAAACAATGTTATGACGTCACGTCAACAATAGCAGATCACCTAAGATAACTAGGATTTGCTTGAAATTATGGAATCTAATGAAATCAACGTTTGTAACCCATGAAATCACCACTTGTATTTGATGTGGGGAAAAAAAAAATAATGCTTGGGAGAAAAATAATCAATCACTACTTCGGTAGGATGATGATAGAGAAATTCTAAACCTCAGGATAAGATTTTTTTAACTTCAGCACTTGTCACAGCCTCATGCTGAACCTCAGAACTCTTTCCCTGGGGTTGAAATTTCTCTATCACGTCATCACACTAGAGTGATACATTCTATTAATTGATCCTCTGGGGAATATTTTTTGAGTTAAGCACAGGGACCTGAGATTTTGTGACAGCTATATTAGAATATGGTGTACCATTACTGGGGTGGCATTTTTACAGAAAATTGATCTTAACTTCTGAAACATGTAAAAGAAAATTCTGAACACCTCAGTTTAGGTCCTAATATAGCTGTATAGCAGAATATATATCAGGTCCCTGTGCCTGAGGGTACTAATGTGTCATTGGAATACCCAACTCTATATTTTCCTGGTGATGCTTCAGGTTTGTGAGAAATATCGTCTTTTATTCTTAATTTTTGACTGAGCATTACTACTTCAGACAGCAACAAGTATTACTTAACCTATTACAATAACTCGTTTTCGATAAAAAATAATTGTTCAGAAACTGAAAGATACATCCCATGAAGTTTGTATTTTATACCTTTGTTCAATTACAACAAACATGTTCTGCAGGAAAGGGTCATGTGATTGACATGTATTAAATGCCATGTGCATGATCATTTTCGCATCAGTTTGTTGTGAAATGTATAGGTCATTGGTTTTCCAATGAAGAAATATATTTGCTGATGTGCCACTTACGTTTCATGTTAAAAGAATAGGATAGTCCTTTAGGTATCACACACACCAATTAGGAGGTTGTCAGAATGGTATTCTATTTATATCAATGTGTGTTGGCTGTATGTGAGAGGCAAATGTGAAGACGAATCGTTGTATGGATGAAAGTTCATAAAGTCTGAGAGAGGGAATATTGATTGAAATAACTGAGTTATGACAGTAAAAATCTGATAATTTTATGCAATAAAGAAAAAATAAATGGTCAAAATACATTTCAACTGTTCTATTATTTATTTTTTCTGCCCTCATCAAAATAACTGTGTAGCATTTATTATGCCCCAATATGAAGTTGTGTGGGGAAAATAGTGTTACTCTTTCCCATACATATGTCTGGCCATTAAAGGTTTTGTAAGTTAACATGCTTATGCCCCTTTATAAGCATCCTCGATACCCCAGGGATTTCGCTCTATGCACCCCATGACAAAATTTTAAGCTTGTTGATGACACAAGAATAAAAGTTTAATCCTTTGATGTACATGAAAAGAAGATTTTGGTCACATGAAGGTAAAATTGGCTGGCTTTGAAGTCTGATGTTGCTCCTCTGTATCCTTCAAAGGAAGGTATCAGCCTAGTGATTGGTCAGGTTTTTATTACCCAAGACCAATCAAATAGCTAGCAGTGAGCCTTAAGCTTTGCAACGACATATATGATATTCCAAGGTGCAGAGAGCTGAGTGAGGGTAGGGTATCGAGGATGCTGTAGAACATGTTATCCGACATTTTGGTGACCTTGACCTCTGTGACCTTTGTAAAGTTTTTCGAATTTATCGTAGGTCAGTGATGGACAAAATACTGCAGCTAGTGTCAATCTAATTCGCCTGCTAATGCTCTATAACGTAGCCAGTTATGACTTTTGGTAACTTTGAACTTTGACCTTGACCTCTGTGACCTTGCTTTAGTTGGCGTAACGGGCCATTCTTGTCTTACAGACAAGTTTCTAGCAGTCCATTTATAATTTTTTAAACTTTGATTATTAATGTATTCAGTTTCCAGAATCTGGTTCTTACTTATGCAGCTTCAACTTAAAGTATGTAAAACTCAATCTTAATTATCTATACATTGAATTAAGAATTTTTTCAAACAATGTGATAAATATGGGGAGTTGGAGATCCAATGTACATGCAAAGAGTTCAGCCAAGTGCTGAGTTACCCAGCAGATGAATTGCACAAGGAATACCACGAGTCTGGCAGTAGTAGTAGAGTTATCCATAATCAAAATTGCATTAACGAGTTTCAGTAGCGGAACTGGACTAGGTCGATCGTCAGCCACAAGGTAGCTCATTTGGGAGAGTGTCCATCAAGAGTTTGAAGGGTCCAAGGTTCGAACCCCGGTCTGGCCATGCATTTTTCCTCTCCTGTTACAGAAGTGTTGTCATTATCTAATGTGTCGAAACTAGTTCACGTAATTTCGATTAAACCGGTAAACCCAGTACCATGTTGTCATGGTCATCTTTACCTAAAGATTGATGATGTGATGAAGTTTGAGAATGTACACTGATTATTTTTGTTCAGTTTTACTGCCGAATACAGGCTGTTTCCCCTAGCTAAAAACTGCCTTATTTTCCCAAAATAACCAAAAACTGAGGATTTTCTCCTAAATTTCAATACAAATAAGGCTATATTTTCCCAATTCTTGAAGGAACAAGCTGTTGTAAAATTAAGGTAACAAAAACCATGGTAAAGTGCATTTGTATTCTTTATAATTAGTTGTAACTATATTTTATATTTGAAATGTACACCCTTGACAGTAAAATAATAATTTACAAAAGAAAGTTGTCATTTAGTAATAAATAACTGTACACAGATCAATCATGATAAGTTTTAATGTACATTTGGCAAAATATACATGACATTGTGTATAAAATATAAATAAACTGTTATCACAAAAATTTTGGACGGATCACCATTAACTGCAACCAAAAAGGTTGCAGAATAAAAGAAAAAGGCAGACGATTTTTGCCAACTTGCAAACTACCTTTGGGTGGAAGAACATTCTACCTTGGAACATCATATACCAAATTATTTGCCAACATTTTTAAACTTGTCCATCATTTTTCATGTAGGGACATGCACTTCATTATTTGGGTTGTTTTTTAAATATCCATATTGCTATTAGTTGTTGCAAACTTTGGCCTGAGAAACTATACAAATTTTTGTTTGGCCTAATATGTCAAGTTAAGGCAACATATTTTCCCTAATTCTTTCATTACTCTACATAAATCTTGGTGATTTTTCCATTCAATTGACTTCTTGTTGGTGAAAATTGAAACAAGTAATATATAATGATAATATACAAAATGTACATTGAGACTAATGGTAACAAAAAATATGTGATTTTGCAGCATATGTATTTGTTAACGAAAAACATGGTCCTATCGGGTCATCTTCTTAACTAAACTCCGAGAAATTGTCTATGAGCAGAAAGTTTCAAAGTAGTCACATAATGTTACGTACATAAAAGTCATTTTAAAATGTCAAAAGTCATTTTGAAAGCTGAAGTCCATATATATATAATATGTAGTAGTTTTGTTCTTTCATTTTATATTTATCTTAATATGTTTGGATAATGCTGAGCTATAAGTAGCAAACTCAACATACGGTCCATCAGAAGGGATTCCACTTCTGTCATAATTGTTGCTCACAAATTTAAGTAACAGTTTGGGCAGTAAGTGTGTATGGCATTTCAAAAGCCAAGACTTGTCAAGAGTGTTATTTGTGACTGATTAAAATTGAGTCTGACAATATAAATATATTCTCCCCTGTGATGTCAACGGATCTCGATTTGTGCTTCCTTCCTTGAGTTTTAAAGGCTAGCTTCTGTAAGTTTCATTTGTGTCAAGCACTTGAGATTGCTAGGTGTTCGATTCTAGACAAGGTACTGGGGAAATTTCCAGACAAGGATAGCGCCATCCTCACTGACACTAACGATGTGGGTGTTTCCAGGTGAAACCTTGATCTTCGTGATGTTTCCGCTGTGTCCAATCCCCACCGATATTATTTCCGCTCTTTTGTAATCCCATAACTGTGAAAATAAAATAAAACTTTATGTAAAATCATGCACAAACAGCGATGTTTCTGTACAAAAATTGTATAAATGATAAAAGCATGAATATGTGAGAGAATTTGTCATTTGTCGTCACTATTCCGTCTTTGCGTATTGCAGAGTTATCTTCTCTTTTGAGCAGGTATTGATTGTTACGTCATTGGTTTGTGTGAAAAAATTACGTCGTTTTCTCAAAAATTGATGACGTTACTCTCACTAACAAATGATGTAACAATCAATACCTTCTCACAAGTGCAGATAACTCTGCAATACGAAAAGACGGAATATGACAATCTGAATTCAAAATGAGGTAACGTGATTTTTCGTTTTATGAGCCATTTCAGACTGAAATCTTTCAGTTATTAGAATGAATAATTCCAAGATAAGAAAACCTTGTGATATCATAGAAAATTAAAGCATTTTTTTTTTTTTTTTAATTTGAGTGAAAAGTGCTCAAATAAGACCATACTGCTTAAATAAGTTCATTAAGTATGTGTACTTGAAATATTTGTGTCAAATTGCTGGACTTTGTTCAAACACAAAAATGAAATGGATGTTGACATACCTTGAGAATTTTGTCGTCCCCTCCAGTAGCGACGACATTGCCGTCTGCTGTAATATCCATAGCATTGATGGAGCCACTCGCTGATCCGTCAAGTTCACGAACCTGTGAACCTGACGAGACGTCCCAGTAGACTAACTTCCTGTCCGTACCGCTAGTCATGATCTGGTTTTCCTCTTTGTTAAAGCACACGCACTTAAACAATGTGTTTGCAAACACAATCTGGGAACGGCGCTTCTTTCTGTAACATATTTAAAGTACATAACCTTGAAATCCATTTTATAGTTTGACATGACATGATTTTATAATTTAGATTCATGCGATATTGACATTCCAGACTTTAATTGTGTTATCAAATTAAAAGCGAATGACAATTGTTTTTTGTTGCGTGTATTATAATGCCTCACACATTACTTTAGTACGTCTCTTTAGAAATCTTTTGTTGAGGTGAATATGTGGTTATATAGACCTGAGAAAGTTTCAGTGACCGAGCCGAAAATTGAGGCCAATATCACATTTCAGGTCCAAAATTACATATTCACCAAAAACAGTCTTTAAATTGTGGTATTAGATAAGAAAATATTATGCTTTTGTCATCACACAAGACAAAATGCAAGCAAATTGTCAAGAGAAAAATGTACAGCATTTTGGCAGACAGCATTGTGACATTACAAACTGACATCACAAAGTGAATGTTGACCTGATGTTTCTAAAATTAGTAATACTGAGTCAATATAACAAATAATTGACCTCCACATGATTATGATTCAACAAGTAAGGACGTAGGGGGGGAATTATATCACCATATATACAGATTTATTATTTTTTCATATTATTCCCGAGGGGGGAATTATATCACCTTATATACAGATTTATTATTTTTTCGTATTATTCCCGACAAGTGATTGGCCAGGAATGCATCACGTGTCGACCGATAAAAAAAACGATATTGACTTGGAGCGCGTGATTTTTTGTTGAAGGACTGGGTGTTTCTAAAAATAGAATTATGATGTGTCTCCAAACAATACATCGTCACACTTCCGAAGCTTTTTTTTTTTTTTTTTTCTCATATTGCTTACATTACTGTTTTGTAAAATAATAAAACAATTGTAGCCTTTTTACTTCAGTCAATACCTGGATTTATCAACCCGAGAAAAGATATATTAACCTCGGACTGCGTCCTTGGTCAATAATAAAGACTTGCCAACCACTGCCACCAAAAATAACCTAAGGTAGAAACTCTGACACAGGAATTTCCCTATTCTAAAGAAAATTCACACTAAACATTGTACGATGACACTAATCTTAAACGTGATCTAGTATTATAACCCCAGTTTTCATTTTCACCTTGGCCCGTATTCATAAAACCCGTTTTCATGCTCAAGCATGGATTTTGTGCTCAAGCCTTATTTCTTGTTCCGTTCTTAATTTCATGATAAAATCTTATTTTGGCAATGATTTGGGAAACATTAGAAGAGACATTTAAAACCGAATACTGTTTTCAATGTCTACGCGACTCTAATTTGATCCTTTGACATGATTTAAGTTAGTTACAAGATGGTTTGAGCACAAAATCCATGCTTGAGCATGAGCATGGTATCATGAACACAGGCTCTGACTTTTACATATCTGTGAATGCCATATTCTGAACACCAGTCTTTTAATCATTTACTGTGGTTAAATCAAATTTGAGACTTAGTCAGTCCAAGGAATCCCCTTTTCTGAGGATTATGTTTTATACGGATTTTGTGTTGCTATGATAACAGTATGAAATACATAATAATAACATATCCGGGTTCAAGTAAAATGTCTTCCACAACTCACTCTAGGTCCCAGATGATGGTTGTTCCATCATGGCTGGATGACACACAGCTTTTGCCATTCTTGCTAATCCTGATGTCGGAGACCGATCCTTTGTGCTCCATCATGTTGTGCTCCAAACTGGTTGTGCAGAAGTCATGGCTGATTGACCATACGCGGACTTGTCCCTCGCCGCCTCCACTGAGTATGCAGTGACCATCCGGTGTACACGTCAGAGCTGTCACGCCGTTGCTGTGGGCGTCATGTATCGTAAACATAAGTTTCAGGGCGGCGCCACCCTTTCCTTTCACAAAACCATAACCTCGGATCTTTCCGTCATTCCATGCTGGAATAAAAAATCTAGAAATCAGGTAGTTGCCCAATCAGTTTTTATGCTCTCCCATATGAATAAGGTTTAGCATAATATTTCCGGGGGGTGATGTTCTTTTCGTTGGTAAATAACGTGATCGCAAAAATATGATCTGGTGAATAATATGACAAGGGTAAAAATGACGATACATACACATTAAGAGTAATGATGTTTGAAAATAAGATTATATCACATATGAAATAATTGTGTTGATGATTTTGTTTAACAAAATACACTATCTTGTCGTTGCTACATACGTCATAAAGCCTATTAATTTGATTATTTGACACTTCAATAGTTTATATGCTGAGTGTCCTGTTTCTTTGCTTAAACACTGTGAACATTAAGTTCCTTCACATATATCTAAATCGTGAAATTATAATTGGTGTAAATTTAATTTTCCAATTTTTTGGTCAAAATGGCGAAAATTTAAGCCTGCATAAATAACCCATTATACACCCGAAATAAACTTGTTTTAATTGTATAACAGGAAAGAGAATAGTGTGCTTCCACCGGGGATCGAACCCATGATCCAAGTTTTTCTAGTCGGATGCTCTACCACTGAGCTAAAGGCAAATTCCCTCCAGAGCAAAGCTAGAAGGCGACTGTAATCCTATTTACAATTAAAATCTGCCACCATTAGATCCCTTAATTTTCCTCGATTTTCAACCTTATTTTACTACTTTATGCCATGACATAATTCTGGGATGCAGAGTGCAAAAGTGAGTGTAACCCCTGGAGTCGAGTGTCGAAGATGGGATTTCACTTACCAGTGTAGATCTTGCTGCCATCTTCTGTCAGCGCCACAGAGGTACAAGTTATATTAGCCACCGTCTGCCTCAGGAGTTCCTGGCCGGTCTTCAGCAGCCAGAATCGGATCTGTCCCAACTGGGACGTCACAAACAGTTCATTTGATCTTCTGTAAAAAAAAAGAAAAAAAAAGGAATATTACGAGCAAGCCTGATAGTGGCCAAACAAAAAAAAAAAGACTTTTGTTACCTGTAAATATTAGAGTGGGTAGGTAGGTAATAATTTTTATTTTTTAGAACGATTTTGCTTTTTAACAGTGCTTCCCTGAAAAAAGGGCAAAAATAAGTTTAAGGTATGCACAAACGATATGTTAGGTAGGGTAGGCAGAAACAAACATTGTTTTTGGTATGATATGAAAGTTTGGCAATGCACCTTTCCTTTAAAAAAAAATTGTTATAAAATTTAATCTAGAAGTACGCGGAGATGAGCTGGGAAATTGTGGTACAGCACCCTCCATGGTTCAAGGTCAGCCAAGGGTCAGATGTTTCAAGACATTGACCACCACATGATACAAGACAGAGTATTTTCTCAAATAGGTATTATTAGCTCACCTGGTCCGAAGGACCATGGTAAGCTTATGCCATACCCCGTTGTCCGTCCGTCTGTCAACTTTTCCCTTAAAACACTACTAGTCCTGAAAGGCCAAGTAGATTTGTATAAATGGTGGGTGTGGGCCCCCTGGGGGCAGAGGGGCGGGGCCCAATAGGGGAAATAGAGGTAAAACCTTTAAAATCCTTCTTCTACCGTAGGGATTAAGGGATTTTATCCTAATTTAGTCTGGAGCATCCTTGGGCCAAGGGGACTCAATTTTGTATAAATGGTGGGTGTGGCGCTCCTTGGGGCAGATAGGTGGGGCCAAATAGGGGAAATAGGTAAAACCTTCAAAATCCTTCTCCTATCGTAGGGATTAAGGGATTTTATCCTAATTTAGTCTGGACCATCCTTGGGCCAAGGGGACTCAATTTTGTATAAATGGTGGGTGTGGCGCTCCTTGGGGCAGATAGGGGGGGCCAAATAGGGGAAATAGGTAAAACCTTCAAAATCCTTCTCCTATCGTAGGGATTAAGGGATTTTATCCTGATTTAGTCTGGACCATCCTTGGGCCAAGGGGACTCAGTTTTGTATAAACCGTGGGTTTGGCCCTCTTTAAAATCCTTCTTCTTCTGTAGGAATGACAGGATTTATTCCATATTAAGTCTAAATCATCCTTGGGCGAAGGGGTACCAATTTTGTATAAACCATGGGTCTGGCCGCCCAGGGACCTGAGGGGCGGGGCCCAATAGGGGAAACATAGCAAATTATTCTTTAAAATCCTTCTTCTTCTGTAGGAATGAAAATATTTGGTCCATATTTGGTGTGAAGCATCGTTGGGTAAAGGGGAACCAATTTTGTATTAATGGTGGGTGTGCCCC
>NW_018407509.1:892266-979314 GCF_002113885.1 Mizuhopecten yessoensis
CCCCCCTGGGACCTGAGGGGCTGGGCCCTATAGGGGAAATAGAGGTAAAACCTTTAAAATCCTTCTTCTACCATAGGGATTAAGGGATTTTATCCTAATTTAGTCTGGAGCATCCTTGGGCCAAGGGGACTCAATTTTGTATAAGCAGTGGGTGTGGTCTCCCAGGGGGCAGAAGGGCAGGGTCCAATAGGAGAAATAGAGGTAAAACCTGTAAAATCCTTCTTCGAACCATCGTGATTAAGGGATCTTATCCTTATTTAGTCTGGAGCTTCCTTTGACCAAGAGGACTCAATTTTGTATAAACGGTGGGTATGACCCCCCCTAGGGGCATAGGGGTGGGGCTCTGTTTGAAATTTGTTATATCTCAAGTACTGGATGGATCTTTCTGAAATTTCATATGTACTTACAGCGCCTACGATGGAGTGCTAAATCTTTACTTTAAACCAATTATTTTAAACATATTCAGGTGAGCGATACAGGCCCTCTGGGCCTCTTGTATTAACTCATTCACCCCTGAAATTTTATAATGAACATTTCCAACCTTTGAATTGGAAGAGTTCAAATGTGTCTTCAGGGGTGAATAAGTTATTCCCACAGATGCATGATTCAAGTTTGTCCAGTTTGTAACCCTGTAGCTGCTATAAGTTTCCCCTTTGATTAAAAACCTTTGAAAATCTTTTCTGTCAGAATTTGAAGCTTAAACTTTTTTTTTATTCCAATCTTGCTTTTTAGTTGCATGATAGCTTTACAGGATTCAGCAATTTATGAAAATAGAACTACAATAGATTTTGATGTTCATGAAATCATTTTAAAACAAATCTATCTTGACAAAGTGTCCGGAGAACATATTTGTTTTTATCTTGCGAGAGATGGATAAATTCCTGCATTATCCAAGTTCAATTAAGGGTAGAGTGTCCCTGTGCACTGTGTTTTATCCCCAATAAAGAAGAGTTCCAATTTGTTTGTCATTTTTCTGACTTGGGAGTCCAGCTTGCACACTTACTAAAGTACCATACATAAAAGTTATATTTTCATTTTTTGGAAAAAAAATAAAACATTTTCACTTTGCTGTTATCAAACCTATTGAATTTCCAGTTTATACAGGTTTACAAATTATACAAGTTCCTCTTGACAAAACCAAAGTGCTACGCAGTATATTAGTCAATATCTGATAAACTTACGATGGGAAAACAATATCCGTGACTGGACCGTGGTGGGAGGATTTGACAAGTTCACATGCAAAGTCCGTATAGGTAAACCTGTAGATCTGAGAGTTGGACATTCCGACGTAAAACTGGAAAGCAAAGAAGTTTGATAAATTATCTTTATGTTTTACTTTGTGAAATTATATTGTTTTTCAAAAGGATGATTTTTTAACTAAAAAAGAATTTATATATATATATACCAAATTGTTCAAGAAATAAAGGAAATCAAATAATCTCATTTATCTGATGTTATTTAACTCATTCACCCGGAAGACACATTTGAACTCTTCCAATTCAAAGGTTGGAATAGTTCATTATGAAATTTCAGGGGTGAATGAGTTAAAAAAAAATACTTCATATAAATAGCTAAATGTTCAAGAAATTAAGGAAATACAGGCATTTCATTAATCTGATGTTTAGTATTTTAAAAACTTTTTTTCTCCATGTTATTTCATGATTATATTAAAATATCATAGAACTTATAAATAAACTGCTTCTGATTGGCTGAGAGATGATGAAATAATATGCAAGTCATGGGATTTGGTCAAAATCTTGATTATATTTTTTTTTGTAATTGAATTATATATATAATATCTATTACTAAACAATAATTGAAATGTGTACCATTCCCAACTTTTTCTTGGTGAATATGCTGTTGTGGTGTTGACTGAATGAAACAATTTTGACCAAGACAATACCTGTCAGGTCAATAATTTTTTCTTTGATCAATAAAACCGCATATTCACCCTGTAAAAAGTCTGCAATTGTGCGATACTGAATAACTTTTTCTATCACCCCTAAATCTCATAATGAACTATTCCAACCTTTGAATTGGAAGGGTTCAAATGTGTCTTTGGGGGTGAATAAGTTAATGAGAAATATTTAGTCAAATTCTGAATACAAAGTATTTCTTTTCTTTTTTTAAATATTACTATTATAATCATTTCAAAAATTGTAACAAATTTATCCAGTTTTATAATTTACCTGATGACCATCACCTCTCAATGCAATGGCTGCCACAGCGACCTTTTCTCCTTTACAATTTTTGTCGAACCATGACCTTTAAATAAATATGAACAAATGAATAAAGGAAAAAGTGCACAGGGTATTACAATCAAAATCGTCACGTCGTCAACAAGCCGTGTTAAAAAAGAACACGCCCACAAACCGAACTGTTGTTTCAGCATGTCACTCACTGCATCTGGCTCATCGATTGGTCGATGATAGAACGTTTGAGGTCGGTGTCGTCCTTGATTTCAGAAGCAGTGTACAACATTGTATCTTGTTGTTTGCGCGCATTGTCAACTTAAGATTGCGCATACACGTATATGGAAATGTAAAATGTACATTGCATGTACATGTTTCAAACCATGTGTCATGACTTCAATGTTTCGTTTGATGTATACTTATCCACATTTTCGTGAACTATAATGGTATTTATGATCACAAGAGGGCAAAATGAAGAACATTACAAATACTTGATAGGTGTCCATACCGATCTTCTTTATAATGGTAAAAAAAAAATCTTGCTACACCAGGATTCGAACAGATTTAAACAGTTTACTACAAAAAATACTTCAAAACTAGTTTACTTAGTAATTAAATTAGAAGAGCTGATAAAAGCATAAATATGACTGTTAGACAAGAAAACAAATGCTCACCTTTTCTTCTCAAATACCCATTCGCTTTTCTTTTCGTTAACAAGACGGTATGTCACTAAAGCAACTTCTCCATTTCCAGATCCTACCAACATCTCTTGATTGCCTGGCAAGTGTGCAAGGGCAGTAACTCCGCATTGAAAGTTTTCTGCTTTTTTAGAGTTGTGTCCCCCTTTAGGACCGAGAAACTGGAAGCGGTTTGTATCTACGTTTATGCCGAGTATGTCTCCTGTGTAGGTACCACACAGAAGGTAGTTACCTTTCATCTGAAATGTAGCAAATTAAAATTTCAGTTTTCAGTTTTTTTTATCCCACTGTCTACCATTGATATAGATATATCGTCTTTCCCTGCCTTGGGGTTTAAAGACAGAGAAGCCGCAACCCAAGGGGTAACATTCTTAAATGTCTAGCCTGAGGCTTGGCCAAGGGCCAGACATTTAAGAATCTTACCCTATGGTAAGACAGAGATATCTTTCCCTGACCAGAAGTGTGGTTATCTCTGTGTAATGGGGGAGAATAAAGTGTCTTTTAAGTTATGAAAATATCATGATATTTTGAAGATTTAGAATTATCACTTAATTTATTAAATTAGTACAATTTCAACTTATAAAACTCAAAAAAATCTTTCTTTTTAATCTCCATATTTGAATTCAAAACATGAGAAAATCTATATTCAATTTATGGATGAGTTGCTGGAGACTGCCCCATGTAGGCCTCAAACCTGCGACCCATTGATGGAGAGCTAGTGATCTTAGATGGTCAGATGCCTTAATCAGTAAATCACTCGGCCACCGTCGGGAAAGTATAAATTTATAAAGGCTTCAAGTCTGTTGTCCAGTCTTTTAGAAATTTTTCAATCTTTTATCCATCAAATTTGTTGAAAATATACAGATCAAGCTGGTTTGTTCAAAAAATGGCTTAATTTCTGCCAAATTATAAATTGTGCACTTTAAAAAAGAAAAGGTTTTGAACAGATTGAGACCTGAAGAACAATAAGCTCAAATTGTCTTCGGTGTTTTAAACTGACTGTCATAGATGCATCTAATTCTTTTCAACATTTCTGATGGTATGCAACAAAGTTTTGGCCAAATGAAGTTTCCAAATTCGCTACCACACATCATAGACTATGTTTAACAGAACAATTTACATCTCCAGCACACACACAGACATACACACATAGGGAGATGTTAGCCAGGTGGCATAGGACTTAAGTAGATAGCACCTTATAAGGCAGCTCCTGCAAATTCCTCCACATTTTTATTGATTAATGTATGTATACACTAACTGTATATCTATGTACTGTAAAGCGCTTTAGAGTGGCTTATGTTAGCTAGATAGGGCGCTATATCAAAAGTTGTATATTATTATTAATATTTAGAATTTTGTTGCATACCATCATCAATGTTAAATAATGCATTTCAATCCTTAGACATACCCAAGCTGTGTACCTACATTTAATGTACATAATACCTGCTACATACCTGTATACACTTGCTCATTCGGACATGTTGTCCCATCCTGACGTCTTGTGGCTTAATTTTCCTGTTATCTACATTCAGTTCCCAAACTCTTAGTGTCTGACTGAAAGCAAAAAAGACTTATACAATGTATATGCATGACAAAATAATCGTTCCCATTATCCATTTATGATTTTAATTATATGAAAATATTCAAAACGATATATATTTTAATAATTTCGTGAAAGGAATTCAAAACGATATTTCAATAATTTCGCGAAAGGAATTGAAACAAGCTGTAGTCGCTTTGTTTTACTGTTGTATTACACAATTGCCAAGAATCAAATTTTACACATATTTACTTCATTAAAAATCATGAAAGCGCGTGCACTATCAACTGTGCAACCCAACCACCCTGAATTACACAGAATTAAAGCTGAACTACAAACCAACTAATTAAAATTATGCTTACTCTCCGCCACTGAAGAATTTCAATTCGTCTGTTTCATGGTAAGCCAGACACAATGTGTTTCCAGCACTTTCACTCTGAGCCTTGGAGCCGCAGATTGCATTTTTGGTTGCGACATCCCATACCACCAATCTGTAAAAACAAAAGACAGTCAGGGTGGAAAACAAAAGCAGAAATACTGATTTAACGCACTTATTTTTGTGCGCTAGATTATAGTACATTATGGAATTTTAAGAGATTTGTGCACTGATGAATACCAACAAAATACACATAATAATGAATGAGAACTTAAATTGGGGAAATCATAAATTTGCATGATATGAAATGTGGGAAAAGTCGCAAAAATAACATTACCCTTATGTAAAATATGTGTTTTTTCCAGAATCAAGATTTTTTTCTCAATACCTAAAAACAAGATTTTACCCCCTCAACATAGCCATTATTAAGAAGTGATAGGCTGATGATCGATTATAATTCAAAAACTGATTACTTTGCCCTATCCGATTCCGATTATCAATTACAAATTCCATAATCAATATAATTGTTTCATCATTGAAATCAACGTGATATAAGTATACACTATATGTAAGTTTATTGATGTAATACATGTAGTAGTGTTCTAACGTTATTTGGGTATTCAGTCGCATAAAATTATAAACCGATTATGCAATCGATCATCCATCGGTTTAGTACTTCCGATTACAAACCGATTATCGATTATGATTTTAAACCGATTGCCCATCACAACGGTTAAGTTACTTACGAGCCATCATCTTGTCCTCCTAAAGAAAGAAGGTAGCTGTCTTTTGGGGAGAATACCAGAGCTTCAATTTTGACCTTGTGCAGTTGTAGGCGTGCATAGATTGCCTTCTGTTCATAGTCCCATATGATTATATCAGCCTGTAAAAAGAACAAAATACATGTTTTTAATTTTTAAAAAATAAAAAAATACTTTCATTACTTATTTTTTTATCAATGCATGTCTACTAGTAAGTTACAAATAAAATTAGTCCATAATTATGATTATATCAGAATGTCAACAAAAAAATACATGTGTTTAATTTTTTTCTTATTTTTTTTAACCAACGCATGCTTACATATAAGTTACAAATAAAAAACTCTTTATTCACATAACAAAAACAATACTGTGACAGATACAAAAAAAAAAGACATTTATACAGCCTTAATTTTTATTTTTTTTTAATCATTACCCAGGTATCTTCATTTCAGATTTATTGGACAATTATTGAAATAGACAAAGCAACAAGCAGAGCCCATTTGCCTGCATTAACCCTCTCCCTTCTGTTAACAGCTGATCTACAGGCGAGAATTTTTACATAATTTTACATTTTAATAGCATGTATTTATTTTATTTTAACATGAATCTTTATTTCCTGGATTCTGGTATTGTTGGCGTACCGATAATAGAGATACATGTATGTTAGACCATATTAAACTTTAAGTAATGAGATAATATTGAATGATTTGACACTATATAATATGATTTATTATCAAAAAAAAACACGATAAAAAAAAAAATAATGAAAAAAAATAATTCATTTGATAAGGAAGTGTGTGTTATACAATTTTAACCGATACTACTATAGTTATCCCTATTTTCACCTAAATAAAATGAAAATTAAATCCTGCAAACTATTTTTGTTTAAGATTATATCATGTCAAAAACCTGTTTATGTATATCCTGTACTTACGAAACTGTTTGCAAAAAAATACAAAATTTGATGCCTTATAAAATCCAGAGAAATATTTTCAGAAATAAAATGAAACAAAACAGCCATTTTTTTGTTGACCTAACAAGAAATTTTGGAAAACCAGAATACTAACTGTGAAACCCATATGAATGACTTGGCCAGAGGCAATGTATTTCCCCGAGTTGGAAACTGTCAGACAGGATACATCGGCCGAATGTCCCATAAGAGTTTGCTGTTTTTTGGTTTCGATGTTTTCAATGATGACTGTGTTCCCAAGCGAGTAGATCAAATGGTGTCTGTCGGGATGAACCTTGAGGCCATTTGTAATTCCACCTTAAAGTAAAGAAAAAAAGTCATTAAATATCAACAACATAGTTAATGATTATAAAAAAAATATTTTAAAAAGTATGACTATGAAACCCCATTTAACCTCAGTCAAAATAAACGTTTCCTGTGTGGTTGATATCTAAGCAGACCTGCAAATATATTCCAACTCAATTGACTGGTAGCCCGAGTTTCCTCTGGCCCTGACACCAGACTTAAGATATCTTGACAGGTAGATGTCTGGGTGTGGGGTCAGAGCGCACTACTATATGAAAATGTGGAATTCTCCGACACCGTTTGGTATAGGGGAATTTTGAAGTGGTGACAACAAAAAATCTACTGACACAACACATAACTCACATATATATTGATAAATGGATGTTTTTATTTATACAAATTCGCTCTTATTTAAATATTATCACCAACAGCTGCTTAATTCCGCCAGTAGAGTCCTCTGTTTTCAATCATTTAAAATCTCCTACCTGAGCAAATGTCATTTTGCAGGTAATGGGAGTGACTAATCAACAAATCGTACTGATCAGGATCGAAAACGGAACATATTATTCCTGTTTTAAAGATTTCCGGACCGCACCTTTTTGCTGATTGGTCAATCCTCGATACCAAACAGTGGCGGATATTTCTAGTTTTCAAACAGTAGTGCACTTTGGCCCCACACCAGACATTTATCTGCCAAAATGTATAAGTCTGGTGTCAGTGCCAGAGGAAACTCGGGCTACTGGACGGGGTCAATTGCTTGCAACCAGGTAACTCAATTGGTAGATCGTCTATCTAGAGTTCAGAGGTCACAGGGTTTGAGTCCCAGTCTGGCTGTGCAATTTTCCTCTTCTGAATCTGATACAGTGATGCCTGTGACCAACCCTTACTTCAAGTATTAGTTGAATGATACCCAAACCTGGGCTGTAATTAGTGCCGTCTTTGGGTGCAAAGACTAAGAAAAAGGAGGGAGGAAGGTAGTAGGGCTGGACTGGGTCAAATGCCAGCGACCAGTTAGCTCAATTAGTAGAGCGTCCATCTTGAGTTTTGAGGTACATGGTTCGAATCATGGTCTGGCCATGTACTTTTTCTATCTTAGCTGTTACAAATGTATCCTAGTATTGAAATGTTGCTGCTGATATTTGGGAGGCTTTCTCAACCTTAGATTACATATCCCCATAGACATAATATTGGAGTAAAATAGTCAAATAAGTCAATAGCAACACCGTTGATTCCCCTCTCTAACTCAGCTCAATGAACTCTGATCGATCGACCGGCCCCCCTCCCCCGCTCTCTCTCCCTCTTCAGCTGTCATGCGATAAGCCAACATTTAAGAATACTGCAATTAAACATTTACATGTCAACATAACATAAAACAAAGCATTAAACAAATCCATGCTTTCTTGTTTATATGATGGACAACACATGATACAGTAACACAATGTTGTCATGAAGATAATAGAACCGAAACACTTTTTATGATATGATTGTCTTTACTAAGTAAATACATGAACAATACAAAAATAATCATTACTTACTGTATCCCACGACATATTCCAGGTCCAAACTCGGTCCATCATAAGTTTTCGCCATTATTTCAGTTGTATGCTGTGACAGGATACAGCTCCAACAAATACAGTGCTTTGAAATTTACACGTCGCCAAGGGATACAGAACATGGCGACAGCATGAGCGCCACCTATTGCCGGACACTCAATGCAAAGGAAGACAAATCGTGCGAGTCTAGGCAATCTTACAAAATTGAACTCAGTAACTGACGCATTTTTCTGTTTTTATTTTCTTTTCTTATTTTATTCCAGCCAATTTTAAGCGCTAAATATTTTACCAACTAAAATGGTGATAGGATACAAGAGAAAAAAAATATACAAAATAACACAAAGTTTTAACTTGAAGAAAATATGATATACGGCTTCAACAAGGCTTGTAACATTTCTTATAGGCCTATACAGAATATGAGGGACCGGTGCAAAATGACATGGGATGGACACCATATGACGTTTTTACATAAAATAATAATTTATGGTTTGAGTTAATTGTTAGATAATAGGCCTACCATTATAATGATTACATATATTTTTAACGATAAAATTCTTGGTTTTTCTGTACTAAATTCTGATTTCAACATAGAGCGGCACTGAAAATCCGTGACAGATACATCGATGATTTTTCCCCATCGATATCCCATAAATCGACGATTTATGGGGAAAATCCATGTAAATTTGCAGCTTGCCCGTCAGATGCCAAGACAGTGTCTGTCCGACTCTGGATAGCAAACCAGGCAGAGGTGTATTTCTATATAATACTGGTTTCATCCTCGATACTACAGGGGTTCCGCTCACTTTCTCTCTCTGCAACCCTGGAATATGTCAAAGCAAAATTGAAGGAACACAGCTAGCTATTTGATTGTTATCAAGTGAAAAGGACCTGACAAATCAGTAGGCTGGTGCTGTCCTTTTGAAGATTAAAAAAGAGCGACACCCGACTTCAAAGCCCGTCAATTTTACCGTTACGCGACCGCGAGATTCTTTTGAAATGATGAAACTAGTCTTCTTGTTTCGTCTTCAAGGTAGCGCACACTAAGCCTGAATTTGCTATGCTCTGCGCACACTAAGCCCGATTTTGCCATTCATATTCCAAGGATGCAGAGAGCGAAAGTGAGCATAACCCCCGGAGGATTAATACCGAGGATGGGTCAAAATAGAAAGAAAAAAAAACATTCATTCTTTACCAAGCCCAAAATTTATTATTGATGAATGAAAGTATTGAATTCTGGCGTAGAATATTAAACAATGCCGCAAAGGGTATTATAAAACTCTTTCATGCCGAGTGGTGTAGATAAGGGAAATTCCACCTAAGGATTTTCTTCAAACTGGGTAAAACCCGATATATATCGAAGGTTTTGCACCAATTTGAAAATCCAGAGGCATATATGATTTCCATACCCTACACCCCCGTGTATGAAAAAAAGTATTTTTTCTCAATTCCAATCAGCTCAGAAACCACAAAAAGGCGTCGCAATTTCTGCATCACAACATATAGAAAAGTTTCCGACTTCATGACGTCATGTCATATTGTGTTGTCACATTGCGACGTCACGCACGTGAAATTGGGTGTAAGAAACACCACATTGAGAAGAAGATCATCATGACCGTCATGGAAATCAGATCGAAAATAAAAAATCTGTTAATGACCATTAATCGAAATGTTCATTTATTGAGTCTCGTTTTCAAAACTTACGCCCATCCTTCTGCTCCGAGGGAAAGCAAAACCCTTCGTCCAGGGATGCCTTAGGATAAATAAGGCCAATTCTCCATACTCGTATTGTTATCATGCTGATTTTACAATTACCAAGGGGGCGCTCCATTGAGGAGGAGAAGTGTTTCGGAATGTCACTTGAATACCTATTTCCACTTTTGGATCCTGTCCATGCCCATACCCTTAATTTAAAATCGAATAGGAGGTTTGAAAATACAAATGATACTAAAAACAATAATAAAAAAGAGTGTTTTAATGTTTTGAAGAAAAAAATCCTGGCGCTATATATATAGCTACAAGTTTGTCCCAACGTCGACCCTCCCCTCATTGGTTTTTTACCACTTTTTTCTTCTTCTTCAAGCTTTCTATCCGGATGTCCAATGTTATAGGTAGCTAGTGATCCGTAGGCTTATTTTAGATGTCATATTATCTATATATATATATATATAGATCAAAATCAACACTACAAAAAATGCTTCCCAACGGATTTTGAACCTCGGATTAGATATGGATTACTTCTCGGGACTACATTGATACTAACCCGCACTCTTGATACAAGATACAAGAAACTTTATTTAACGTCGCATATATCAAACAGAGAAACATTAGCGCTGTAGCGCTATTTTTGCGACAAACCGGTATGATAAAAAAAAAACAACAGATAACAACAATTCATGCTATACACTATCACAGAAAGCTAGCACATACATAGCAGCATATAAATAGATATCACAGGCACTAAATTTAAAGTACTATACTAAAAAATGATGTAAAGTGATAATAGTGAAACACCTGCATATCACACAGGCAGTATATAATAGGAGGGTTAACACACTTCAAGTGTAATGTACATACATGTTGATATAGCAAAAGAGTTAAAATTGACATAATATACACTAATNAGTATATAATAGGAGGGTTAACACACTTCAAGTGTAATGTTGATATAGCAAAAGAGTTAAAATTGACATAATATACACTAATATAGTGTAAATTAAAATAGGACGACAAGGTCTAGTAAGTATATAAAAGATATTGAGCTATAATGATGATTAGAAGAGAGGGCTAGAAACTGTGCTGCCAGTTATTGGTATATAAAAGCTAAATATGTAGGTAAATAAATAATAACACTCTGTGTGTTAATTTCACACGAGGTACCGATCGAGTTGAAAAGATACCATCCTTGTCATATCAGTCGCAGCGTTTCTCTCAGTGTTGTCTGTATACAGTTAACGTATCATATATATACATTGTGTATATTTCGGTGACCTGGTTCACAGTCAAGCTATATATAGGAGATAAATACATGTATGATGACCTAGAAACACAATTTTCATATTTATTTACAATCAGGGTATCGACCGAGTATATTTGGGCTTAGGACTATGCGAATTTATATTTCATTTACTTAAAACAGTTCTGCCGTGGTAAACTTTTAACAAAACTTTATCTACTATTGATCAGAGACGTATATATATACGTCTGACTCTCTGTATTGATCAATGAAAACAGTTAGTAAAAAAAAAAAGTCTGCTCGAAATAAATTTAACCCTAAACATACATTACACTTTATTTCAATTTACATTTTATCCATAACTCTTATATTTGTAGATTCGATTTTACATGTGCTTGCTTGCTTTGCAGTTCACGGTCTACCTCATTCTCAACAGACCTCAAAATTATTTTTTCGCAGTGCACTGTGGGAAAATTTGTGATGTAAACACCCAGGGACGAGGTACGTTGTTTTTCATCTGCGATCTGCCATTTTGGAGCGTTGGACGCCTCGTGATGTCTGCTGTTCAACAGCCCTCGGACAATGACGCTTGGGCATTGTTAGCCCTTAAGTCTGCACCGGCCAGTCCTGCAAGAGTAGGATGGAACCCAGAACCAAAGGAACCCGCAATTGCTCGATTGGAAGGAAGAGACTTTGAATATTTGATGCGGCAAGCTCGCGTCACGATAGGTCGGAACAGCAGTAAGGGAGAGGTAGACGTAAACATGGGACACTCCAGCTTCATATCTAGAGTTCATTTAGAAATTTGCTACGAACATCCTAATTTTTTCATGAGATGTGGAGGTAAAAATGGTATATTTATTGACGGAATATTTCAAAGGAAAGGAGCACCCCCTCTGCAACTGCCAAGGACGTAAGTAGCGTGGTGGATTGTTATCAAAACAATGTCACTCCCCTTCGGATGGCCCCTCGGCTTCTATCAATTGTCTACCGCATTTTTTGCCAGAACTATGGCATACACAACTTAATTATCAGGGCGTCGAATACTAATTATAATTAAAGATTCGAAAAAACATGCATTTATATTTGACAATTTGTGCAATTTCATTATTATAGGCATTTTTATGTTACCATGTGCTCGAATAAACATGGCGGCTATGTAAACAAAATGGCTGCTTTATTTTGTTTATGTTTTCTACGTATTTGATGTTTTGTTAAAAAAATATGGAACTATATAAATCATTTCCACATTATTTTTGAATTATATCGACGTATTAAGTTTCAGTATTCGCAATATAGATTTTGTATTAAAAAGAAATAAGACAATTCGCCCCATGAATAGATTTATCCAAAACCGGCTACAGAATCTCCCAGACAAATCGCATTTAGTCACCCGGTTATTACATTTTATAAACATTAACTGTTTTGACAGTATCTCCAAAATGCTATTTTGTAAGTATGAGCTTTTGTTTTTTCAATAAAAATTGATTGTCAATCCACACACTTAAATTATTAAATTCTGTTGATTCAAAACAACCAATGCAATCTCTTTTAAGTTTGATAAGGTGTAATGTTAAATAAAAATTTTAAATGCTTCAGGTGAGAATGCTCAGGAGTATGAATATGAGCTGGTTCACCTTGAAGCATGATTGTACCTAGTCCGCTAAAACTGACCATAATCGCAGGCTTAGGTCGCTTGTTTAGTCATTCGCTTCTTTGTCATAAGCTTTGTCATTATGGTGAAAATGAGAAGATTAACACCTAAAAAGAAAACTTCCTTTATAATAGGAAGCAGGTTGTCATCATTGAAGGGGGAATATATAGCATTGTCGATGTCAAGTCTGGTGTCCCTCAAGGCTCGGTTATTGGTCCGTCCCTCTTTCTATTCTATATTAACGACATTCCTGTTGGCCTTCACCTCGCTGTACGTCTTTTTGCGGATGACACCATGGACTGCTCTATAAACATGGAGATCTGGCAACAGCGATTGTGAGAGTTTACATGTTTGTCAGAGAAAATAATCTGACTTTATTTCAGTTGATTCATTTCCCACTCACTTGACTAGATGTCATATCCGTACTCGATACGATATGGACGCTACATCGTTAAATTCAATTGAGGTGCTTTTTACTACTCGCATCGACAGCCATCTTGCGTACATCAATATGTATTTGCCAATAAGAATTGCTTCTGTCAAATCGACTTGTTGACAACAAAAACTTGCATACCAGTTGACCTTTTCCTCGCATTCGAGTTGTTTTGTAATTATAATCCTTAGAAGTGCTGAGGATATTTTGTTATTACTGATATTATTGTAAAAGCATAATATTTTGTCGGGGAATTCATTTCGTTTATTTGGTGGTTTTAAGAAAACCACGAAATATAATCGAAATTTTAAGCACATGAAATATGAAATAAACTATTACTTTAATTACAAACCATGCTGTATTTACATTTAGACACAAGTCGTGATAAACAGTGCAATTATAATCACAGGCACAAGCGTTATATTTGTAACACAGTTCTATAATTACATCGCTCTTTGTATGTAAACTATAGAGCATGACAGATATCTCATCCGGATTTACCTGTACTTCACAAGCCGTGCAGTGAAATCAACTTGTATAGAAACAAAAAAAACAAAAACCTTAATATTCCCGTTCTTAAAATAATCAAATAAATCAGTCGTTGTCAGTTGTTTACAACAATATTGTTAAATTTGGGTCCATTTCCGGCACCATGCTGTCAAGACGGTATGCCCCGATTTCGAAACTTTTTTTCATTAGAGACACGGGGAATAAAGTTCTAATGCAATATACAAACTATTGCCTAAATTATTAAAATGCACGTCATTCTTCTGGAGTAGAATTTACATTGAAATCGGCATGATTTTCTCACACAATGTGTCGAGGTAATTGTGCATATTTATTAAATGCATGTGCTCCATTTCTTATCAGAATTTGTGTTATAAAATGTTGATAGGCCTAATTAATTCCATTGTGTATAGCTATTAACAACCACACTTGTTTGTTAAGACTAAATTATATGACCATAGAGCGATGGTCGATCTATTGTTTTCCACTGACTCGAGGGTTGAAAAATTTACCTGGAGTGGAATGGTGATCACCTCGGGCTAAGTACAGTAAGCCAGACTTATTGTCCAGGTGTCAAACAGAAAAAATCACTGGTTTGGAAAATATTGATTCCACGAAATGTAATCCCCCAATGAATTTGTCCCAAATCAAAAACAATGAAATTTAACCCCAACAAAAATATATGCTTTTACAGTACTAATTATTGATATAAATCCAACGAGCTTATTAGTTTGTGTCTGCTTACAGATCACTGTGTAACCAATGTTTACATTTGATCAAATTAACCGGAAGTAATTTTGATTGGCTAGTGCACCCTATTGTTGATGGCAAAACGGTTGTCGATTTGAGCAGTCGATTGAATAAAACAATGTAGCATCCATATTGTATTGAGTATGGACATGCCATCTAGTCAAGTGAGTGAGAAATGTTTATTTTCTCTGACAAACATGTATATAACTCTAACAATCACTGTCGTCAGATTTCGACGACATTCCCCATGTTTTATAAAACAGTCGATAGCTGACCATAAACAAGTGACTGATCAGACTTTTTGATCCTGCGATTATGGTCAGTTTTAGCAGACTATATTGTACCCTCAGTTTACGAGCCCTAGCTCCAGTAAGAAAAACTTGGTCTGGACAAGATTTATTAAATTTTAATAAAAGCACAGACGAAGATGCAAGGTGCTGTGTACAGTTAACCTCTTGTCAGTTCGAACAAACTAAAACAGATATTGTCCGATTTAAACAAAATTATAGCCGCTAAAATAAAGAATAGTTCAAACTATCCGAGTCGACATGACAAACAGTCAAGTCGTTGATACGGAAAAACATCAGCCTATTGCAATATAAATTTGCAAATCTGTAGATGAATAATAAATGGTATATATATCTTTCTGATATTTATTTACATACAATCATCTATTATTAAGTTCGATCGCAAAGCAGAGACAAGTGTGTAGGCCGCAAAGTAGTAGATGTTTTCTTGAGTTTTGACAGAAGTTCAATTGTAATATATCAGAATGCGAAGGGTATGCGAAGGGGTAGATTGAAACCGCAATTACATATTTATAAGTTTGATCGACTACCTTGTCAAATATTTTTATTTTGGCACATGTATAGGTAACATATCAATTAAGTAATAAATCAGGGATCGTTGGCTAATAATCAAATTGTAATCGCAGTAATATCATGACAATACACACATCTGTCATCGATATGACAGTAACATCCCGCGCTCTGTTTTATGTTAGTATATTGAACATGGTCAGGGCCTTAAGATGTTTGACTGGCTCGTGCACATGGTTACAAGAAAGAAACTCAATCATCATGACATGTGTCTATTAAGATACAAATTGTCAGACATCAATGACAACAATGGTCACGCTTCACGAGTACTATCCGTTATTAATTAAACGTTGTTGATGCGAAAATATAACGGTTTCAGTGAGTTTCGTAAGCATATTATTGCATCGCAGATAGCCAAACTCGGTCAAAAAATACGTAATTTCAGTATTCAAATTGTGTGTCTGTAAACAGGGTTCAAACTAATCACTAGACAGACTTTATTATTTATATTATGTTCGAACTATCCGCCTATTCAAACGGACCAGAGATAACATCCACCTCGTGTGCAACGTCAAATCTGATCATACATGTTGATGGTCTGAAACCCCATTTTGGCCTTTATATTTTCATTGTCTGTTCTGCGCTGTCTTGCACAGTCACTAAAGGGCTAAAAAGTTTGTTCAAATCAATGACCTTCATCCATATTCAAGGTCACAGGGGTCAAATATGTTAAAAACTTCAAACAACTTCTTCTCAGTAACCAAAATGCACAGGGTGATGATATTTGGCCAGGAGCATGCTGGGGTAAATGGCTATCAAGTTTGTTTTGAATGACCTTCACCTATATTCAAGGTCACATGGGTCAAATATGTGAGAAACATTAAATAACTTCTTCTGAATAACCAAATTGCACAGGGTGATGATATTTGGCCAGTAGCATGCTGAGATGAAGGGCATCAAAGTTTGTTTAAATGTATGACATTGTCAAGGTCACAAGGAGCAAATATGTTCAAAATATTTAAACAACGAATAACCAAAAGGCTCAGGATGTTGATATTTAGTCAGATCAAGGACTACTATGTTTGTTAAAGTGAATGACTTTGACTTATATTCAAGGTCACAGGGGTCAAATTTGTTTAAAATCTTTAAACTGCCTCTTCTGAATAATCATGGGTCCCAGGATGTTGATACTTTGCAAGTTGCATACTGAGATGAAAGGCTATACAATTTGTTCAACATAATGACTTGGTCGACTTTCAAAGTAACAGGGGTGAAATGTTTTAAAATCTTTTAACAGGTTTTTTTGAATGAATAAATACTGATATTTTGCCTGTAGCTTTATTTTTGATCACTTTTAAGGTTGCAAGTGTGAGATTTATACCAGGTGAGCGATGCAGGCCCATTGGGCCTATTGTTTTTAAATAGTTTTAACTAAAGCTATATAGAAATAGAAACCTGACTTTAATAGTCCTTCCTTGAAAATGGCCAAAATAACTTCAGGGTAGGTGCAAAAATATAGGGTCGGTCGGGTTAGGGGAAACACATGTATTTTCGGCCTTATCATGATCTGAATATTATAGTGAAGTGTAATTAAAGTAACATATTTATTATCCTGGATTATTTTGAATTTATAGGAATCTCTAGATCTAGGTCAAGGCGATCAGCAATCATCTGTCTGTCAGAACAAATATTTGACAGTTTTCAATTAATGTTACACTTTCAAAGTTTTTTTCATAGCTAACATGTCCTGTCAAAAAGAATCATAACAAGTTGTTATAGTGTATTTATAATTTATTTCCATGTTGATTTCTCAAAAGTGGACCCATCTAGATCTCAAAAAGCAGAAATAAGGCTACGATTTTAGGCAGTTTTCAGAGGTGTTAAAATACACTTTCTTATAGGCATAAATCTGCCTTGTCTTGTATATCTTAAAGTTGGTGCAGTTCAGAGTTGTAAATAACCGGGGGTAACATTTCCTTGTTTCTAGTAGGCTGGCGTTTGAATAATATTTACTGACTTTTAAAAAAATGATTGCATTTAGTAATATATTTAACCAGGAAGGAAACACAAGACCCCCCCCCCAAATTCATCCTTATAATTGGTTTCAAGGATCAATTCAATAATCATAATGATTATATCTAGTGTTGTTTTGATTATCACTTATTATCAAAAAATCAATCGATTGTACAGCCAATTCAAATAAATCGATTGATATGTTTCTTAATCGGTTTAAATGTTGCATTCTGTTGATATCTGTCAGATTTTACTCTTACTCAAATTCTAGTAGTAATTTAAAACTAAAAGTGTAAAAGCATGATAATTCACTGTTGTTGTTTTTACTTTCAGATGTGTGCTGCGGTTCCCAAGTACAAACATAAGAATAGCATTTCAGGCACTTGTTGAAGATAATGCCCCACCACCCCCACCACCACCGCCACAGCCAGAATCTCCACCTAAGAAAAAGAATTTGCCTCCACTGAAAATCAACATTCCTGAATCAGTGGAGCATGCATTCAGTCCCTGTCCTTCACCTACTGGAACTATTAGGTAATGTAGAGGGTTATATGCATTTGAAAGATGTATAATATATTGGTGTTCTTTTACAGCTGCCTGTTGCAGCATAAATTGGAAAACTATGGAAGTATTTTCATTGAAAATGGGAAGATTTTCCTCATTTTTTCTGCATTTTGGAAAAATAAAACACTTTTTTGCTAGAAGAAACAGCCTGTATTTGGCTGTAAAACAATATTTTGAAAATCACTATATGTTAGTAAATTATTGTGTTCTTTAAAAAAGATATGTAGTTTCTGTTCACTTCTATTGAAATAGAAACGGTCAGCAATTTTTTCGGAGTAAGTGTATAAATATTCGGTCTGTAGCTTGCAGGATTAGTCTTTAGCTCAGATTGCATTGGTACACACGAATCACTTGACCAAGTTGGCAACATTCAAGGTTATAAGAATCAGATGTGTTGAAACAATTTAATCTACAGAACTCTGAAGCCAAGAGTCATGATATTTAATCTGTTACTTGGAACGATCAGAGTGCTGTGTATGGTTAAATTTCTAGTTATGCATTCTTGTTATTTGCTAGAACACTGTATTAAAAATATTCATAAGGGTATCGAATCATTTTTCCTTGCTTTACACTTTTTGTCGTTAAAAAGTTGTCCAATTCTTTTTAATTAGTAATGTATTAGTTATTGTGAAAAAAATCCCTTCTGAAATTCCCTTCTGCAGTAAGAGAATTTTTACCGTTTGCATCATCAAAAATGTTTGTGCATTGCATTATCTTCATTTACACCCTTCATATTCCAGTGCTGCCAATTCTTGTCCCACAAGCCCTCGAGGAGGTGCCAGACCAAGCTTTGTTGCAGATATTAAGATGGCAGCACTGAGTGCACAAGCAAATCCCCGGGAGGAGAGAGACAGCATCCCCACCCCCACAGATAGTGCCAGTAGCAGCCCAAGGGACGACTCCAAACCGCCTTACTCATACGCCCAGTTAATTGTACAGGCTATCACGTCGGCTCAAGATAAACAGTTAACACTTAGTGGCATATATGCATATATTACGAAAAATTATCCATATTACAGAACGGCAGATAAAGGGTGGCAGGTAAGCATTAAACGAAATCATTTGTATTATTGGCATATATACAGTCTACAATCACATTCATTTAATAACCACTGTTCCCCTAATATGGAGTTAAAATCTTATCTTTTGAATCTTTGATTATGGGACTATGTAGGAATAGTCTCGTTTCCACCTCAGGTGTTTGTCAGCATTGCGGAAACTCATCCGTTGTTTGAGCATGTTGGACACAATCATTCTCTTTCAGTTTGCATTGATATTGTAAACAGAACATACATCAGTAAATTTACGATTGCTTCTAGGGAGATCTCTGACAGGTGTCTAAACAGAAAAAAGGTTCTAAAACAAGTCAATTTTGAAAATTGAATGTCAGAGAATTTTACATTGTGCAACTCGTACTACAAGCATGCCAACAACAAACATTCTGATGAATTTTTTTAAAGAAAATGTACCTCAAGTCTGTGGTATGTTCATGCATGTACATAAACTGTGCCACAGATGGTTATACATACTATACTTATGCAACTAGACAAATTTTAAAAGCAATGTAATACTTTGAAAACAGTTCTGTGTTGCCTTCAGGTACACCAAATACATCATCACACATACACACTCCTTTCTGTCCCAGAGTTCTGCAATGACTGACAATCTGAATGAACAATGATAAAATAAATGTTTCCATTATGAATTATTATGTTTTAGTGCATCAATCTGACATATAATGTGGACATAAACAATGACTAGAATCATCTGTTGAAATATAGCCTCAGGCTGTACAGCTGGACTATTTAGTCGCCAGATGTGTTTGCAATTCTATAAATTATAATCAGCTCCAGTTGATATTTTTAAAATGATATTGATAACATTTCTCAGTTTCATCACTTTTCAATTCGTATTAAATAGATCCGAATATGAATCTTTGTATGGTCTGAGTAGTGTATTATTCAGACACATTTCACTTTATATTAGTAGTGAGGTGATAAATTTATCCTACCACTTTGCTACACCTCTCCATTCTTCAAAATTTATTTCAGAAAAAATATCCGTTTTATAAACTGGAAATAAGTTCTGTCTTGGTAAAACTGAAGGTTTTGTCTGGAAAAAATGTCTTCAAGATTTCGTTTTCTCTCATTACAGAATTCTATTAGGCACAACTTATCACTGAATAGATATTTTGTAAAAGTTCCTCGATCACAAGAAGAGCCAGGAAAAGGATCCTTTTGGAGAATTGATCCAGCATCCGAAGCTAAACTTACAGCACAAGCATTTAGGAGACGGCGGCAAAGAGGCGTGCCTTGTTTTAGAACACCATTTGGTGGTTTGTCGACAAGGTAAAATTAAAAAATCGTCTCTTAGAACTTCAAAAGAATCTTGAAACTACCAATTTTAGATTTTTCATACCAACACATTTTAAATTGTGTTAAAACACAAAATATTTAAAGCATTCAAGGCCTAAGGATATGAAAAAAAAGGTTCAATTTTAAGTGCCTTGTCAAAACTTGCAGTTAACATGCATGTGGGAAAAAATTATGGAGTTCCATTAAATTGGTAATTGTTTCCAAGAGTTTGATATTTTATTTGCATTGAAAATTTGGACCTAGTTTTAGATTGATTTCTGAAACTATTTTTTTTTTCTTCTTCAGATGTTCTATAAATTGTGTACTGATGGCCTTTATGTTTGGAGTTAAAGTTCTGATTATATGAATGTTTTCCACAAATGAAAGAGTATACTGTAAAACACCTTAGATGAAATACATTTTTGTATGCTTTTGAATGTCATTTAGTCATGAATTTTAATACAAGAATGTAGCATCTCAATGCTTTCATGAATAGTGAATTCACGTTACCTTATCTTGATGTGCAGGTCAGCGCCAGCTTCACCAAGTCATATGGCGGGTAACTTCACCCCGGACAGTATGTCTAGGGAAGGAAGCCCTATCCCCGAAGGTCCCAACGAGGGAGACATCCATCCCGCCGGTACCATAGTCACACATCCGCAGATACTGGCAGCTCAGACAGCTGCTGACCTCTGTAGGATAAGTCAGTCAGCGCCAAGCTCTCCTGGAGGTGTGTTATCTTTTTGAATTCAAAATTATATTTCGACCAAATCCACATTATTTAATGTATTAATAGATATATCCAAGTTACATGGAGTGTAGACAGAATCCTTTTCCATTTGCCTTCCAAAAGCAGGCAAGGGGAGATAATCCTTTTCATAAATTGTCTTAGTCGGTTGTCAAGAAGCATGCTCAAAAACCTCACCTTATATCTGGTCATTGGACTGTAAAATATGTTTTCCCATTTCAACACATCCAAGAAATAATTTAAAATCAGAAAAAAATTGTTACAACAGGTAAGGAATGCATGAAGAAAATCGTTAAAAGTATTAAAGGACATTATTCTCACTTTCCAATCAAAATGTACAAAAATTGTTTCTTGTAATAACATTTCAATATTTTGATACATTTTTTTGCAAAAATGCATTGGAATTATTTTAATTATGATACTTTGCACATAGTTTTTTGTGTGTGATAGTGCTATTGTTGAAACCATAGTTTAAATAGAATCGTTAACTTCAAAATTATCACATAATTCTTAAGTCACCATTGACAAATATTTCCCCTTACTAATATATTGCAGGCGTATGATTTGAGTGTTTGATCTTGATAAGTCTTGATTGAATTTTGTTAAATTCAGTCCATGCCAATCTGTTGAAAATAGATGCATGGATTAGATCTTGAAAGGAGTCGGTGGTACTAAAGTAAATTTCAAAATCAATTTCAACATTTGTGATTAATAAAGTTCTCCATATTGATGCTTAAACAGTGGACTTGTTTTAAATACGATTATACCACTATCAATTGACCTGATTATTCAAAGGAAAATGTTACGGTTATACCACTATCAATTGACCTGATTATACGAACGAAAATGTTACAATTATACCAATATCAATTGACCTGATTATTCAAAGGAAATGTTACAATTATACCACTTTCAATTGACCTGATTATAAAAAGGAAAATGTTACAATTATACCACTATCAATTGACCTGATTATCCAAAGGAAAATGTTACAGTTTTCCCACTATCAATTGACCTGATTATACAAAGGAAAATGTTAGTTATACCACTATCAATTGACCTGATTATCCAAAGGAAAATGTTACAGTTTTCCCACTATCAATTGACCTGATTATACAAAGGAAAATGTTAGTTATACCCCTATCAATTGACCTGATTATACAAAGGAAAATGTTAGTTATACCACTATCAATTGACCTGATTATACGAACGAAAATGTTACAATTATACCAATATCAATTGACCTGATTATTCAAAAGGAAATGTTACAATTATACCACTATCAATTGACCTGATTATACAAAGGAAAATGTTACAATTATACCACTATCAATTGACCTGATTATACAAAGGAAAATGTGACTTTTTGGTTTTTCCTAAACTGTGCATGTGTATTATTTTTTCCTTGACAGTTAACATCACTACAACGCTAAGTTCGTCAGGTACTTCAGCGGTTCATCAGTTACCAACCATGATTACAAAGCCAAAAGTGATTGTAACTAACGCCACACAACTCGTCCTCAATGGTCCCGCGGGTCATACAAACAGCGGGCTCACCAACGGGACACACATGGAAATCAAGAAGGAACACGGGACACTAGGTAACCCATTATGTAACCCATTATGATGAAACTTCTGCAAGTCATGGTATGAAGCTTAAAGATAATCTGGATTATTTTTATCTGATTATTTTCAGTACTTTTATGTATTTTGCAATATGTTAGGAAGGTTTCATGGGTCATTTTGCAGTTTTCCTACAATTCAGTAGGCAGTGTCTTTCACCTCTGTATTAAAGACCTTGGGGGGATTGGAACATGCAATATGGCCCATTACAACTGTTCTTTCAAATCAAATATCAATTCCTCATTTGGTAAAAAAAAATGTAAAAGATTTCGGTCAACAAAAGAAAGGACTTCGAAAATATGACCAGACACAAAATGTTTGTGTTGATTTCTAGAAAATAAAGCACAATATCATTGTCAGTTATTATCATGATATATGACAAGATGTCTCACCTGTTTATTTCCTTTTCATCTCATTGAGATATTTTTGCTTTTCTAGCATAAATTCAGGTCCTATCTCACTTGTGCATTATATGATATTTCTCTTCCTGCAGATAAAATACAAGCTGTTGTGACGGCTGGGGGCCAGGCGACAATTAAACCCGTCACGTTAGTGCGCAATACAACTGCTTCACTACAGGGCCTGACCAGTCAGCAGCAGCAGCAACTGTCGTCCCTGGCAACGCACCAGGGCAACGGACTGCCAACCACCGCCATCTTGTCACAGCCTGGCATCAGCACCTTCTCAACAGTCCAGCGCCCTGGCATTGCTATCATCCCACAAGCGGGCATGCAGCTGGTCACGACAGCTGCTTCACAGCAGGCAGCAATGTCACAGCCACAGCTCCTGGTGAGTATATCCTTAAAAAGGGTTCTTTTACTGCCCCTTCATGTGGGACCGCACTTCTGCCTCATTCTGCAAGGGATTAGTGCATTTCCCAAAGGTCAATGTCTCTGTTACTATTTATAAATTCATGTGGGACCAAACTTCTGCCTCTTTCTGCATTGGATTAAACTATTTCCCCCGAACATTTATAACTAATAAAATATTTCCTTAATTTAAATTGACCTTTTCATCTGAAATACACTGTTACTGTAAACAGATTTTACATAGTCTGATAATTACTTGAATGAAATTGTGTTTAAGGGTGCAAAGGTCAAAGTCACTTACTATTTATAGAAAATTCTGTTATGGTATGCATAGGAGTATTTAGTTGCTTAATATTGATTGATTTCAACAATAGTAATTGAAATCATTTTTGTGTCGCCTGCGAAAAGCTGGTGACACATAGGTATTGCTATGTCGGCGGCGGCCGCACAGACGTTTTAGTGCGATTAACTTGAGTTTCCTTGGGCCAATCAAACTCAAACTTCATGCAGTGTTAAGCATACTTGCATTTTCAAATGTTATTGACAACACTAGCTGTTTAACATCATAATCCACAAGTTTATTCATGTATTTTTGGGAAACCATCTGACAAATCATACAAATTAAACTTGGAATTGAGACAATGAGTATCCATAGCAAGTATTCTTCCCAGAATAACAGATTATATAACAAAATGATGCCATCCTAAAACATAATCTATGATTTTTGCTTACTTTTAACATTATTTCTTGAAATGAAAAGTGCATCTATTTCTTCGTTATCTCCCAGCTTCCTGCGCAGGAGACACATCCACTTCTTCGGAATTCTTGTGTTGTTTTGGTTTACAAAATGAGTAAATTATTTTCGGTACAACTAGTTGAAGTGAAATTCTGTATGGTAGGTTCAAAGGTCAACCCAACAAATAGAGGTTCAGTTTTTGGGTTTAATTTGCTGTGTCGTGGACAATAAAAGACCTATCAATAAGTAAACATGAATAAATACTCACACATCACTCCCACTGAAATAATGTATACAACGACGATAAATCGGATCAATTAAATAATAATTGAGGTAAGGAGTTAACACGCACATGCTTTCTTTCACACTGTCATTACATTGCGAGATGATTTGAATGATGTAATCCACATCTGGCTACACCTAGATATATTTTCAACAGACTTGGTGTAAGTGTCAAATACTTTGTCAATTGATCATCTCAAACCAGTTCATGTTTCATAGCTCAAAAGGTAATTATGTTAATACAAATGAAAAATTTGTTATGACTTTTTAAGATTTAAAAGGCACATGTGTGATCATATCTTCTTCAAACCTGCTTGGGGTGTCAAGAAGTTTAGAACCAGCTGTCAGACCGCTGAACTAGTGTTGACGATTCTATATATGCAATCATGATAAATGTGCTTTGTTTTCACAGGTAACCACTCTGTCCAATGTACCAGTTTCAATGGCATCCAAGCGACCCTTAGAAGAATACAGAGACGAAGAAGGGGTGGAAAAGGAAGCGAAAACGGTGAAACGCGAGATGAAAGAGGAGATGGAGTGAGGGAGGGAGGCGTGAATGAAAGTACAACCTGGTGAAATTAAAGTATATACCCAATCGGGAGTGACATGCAATGAACTCTCGTTATTTCGGACTCTATTCAGCCTAAAAAGTAAAAACAAATTTGGATGATTATCTTTTTCAGGAAGTATCAGTTTCTGTTCCAGTAATTTGACAGTATTTATTTCTGAAAACTTGCATATTCAGGAAAAAGAATCATTCAAGAATCTGCTCTGTTTCATTAGAAAATCGTTCTTAATAGCGTGTTTCTGTTGTATGTATAGAATAAGAAAGATTGGAAGGATTTACGTGTACAAATTACTATTCATCTTGTATAAAGATTTTTTAAGCTTTTTTTTCAACACTCTTGGTTCAAAGTTCCCAGTGGATCTAATGGATCACCTTCCACAATCATGTTTTTTGAGGCCTGCTATCTTTTAAAATGTTAACGGACCACTCAAAATAACCGGTGTTGTGTATAGTACATACAATTTTGTGAAATTGATAAAAAAATAATCTGAATATGAGTTCCATATTTGATCAAAAGTGGTGGGGTTTTTTTTTAAAGAAACTTGGAGATGAATGCTTCAGATGGGTTTGCCTTCTTAGCAGAACAGAGTTGTTATTGCTTAAATAATTTCCAAATCATTTTCAGACATTTGATGTTGACTAAGAATCTTGACTAAATGATTACTACATGTATATGCTTACTTCTCTCCAGAGTAAATTAGGAACTGTTTTTCGTTTTTATAGAGAAACAAAGGCATAATGATTTAAAGTCGCTTCTAATTCTGTATTCATCTTTTTGTAAGGGTTTGTTTGGGGTATCATTTTTATCACAAGAAGTTTGGCATTTCACTGTTGCTGTGCAAAGTCGATACACCGAAAAAAGGTTCCCTAGTTTATTGACAATGTAGGGTGGGTGGGGGGTCGGTATCAAAACTTGCAGACGGGAAACATACATCATTGATAAGGCATTTTCATTGTAATCGCACATGTCAATTTTATTACCTGTTCACGATCACTGTCATCAGTTTCATTATGTTTGGAATGATATTGAAATAACATATTAATGAGATTGGTTCCGGCTTTCTGTCCTTTCTATCTGAGCACTGTACTGTTGTGATCCTATTATAACTATCGGAGCAGATTGTCTTAAACCAATATTCATTTGATGATCTATATAATTATGATGATACTGATAAATGCTTGAGTGTAATATTCAATTTTCCTGTTTAAATTTTGTCTGAATTTTTAAAGATAAATTAAGTATCCCAGAGCGAATTGTCAGCGACTTTCTCATTATTTTTTCATTTATTGAATAAAACAATTGTGCTTAAGTCCATTTCACCAAAATGTCCTCTTGGTTTACCTTGTGATAGATATCTTTGAAATAGGTAAATCAAACGAGAAATCAATTTCGAAACAATATTCATACAAATTCCATTAATATATACGGGTCAAGACACATTTTATTATCAGAACTTTAAATTCGGCAAATGCCATAAAGGAAAATGGTCCATTCTTGAACAAACTACAGTTCTTTACCTCAGAGGTTCCGATATCATATAATGTATGTATTTAGTGGTTCCCTGTAGATGTTGGCCCTGAAAGCCAAAAATTTCCCTTTCTGGAGACTGCAACCTGATTTCTGTACAATGAAAATATTACAAGGTATAATGATTGACTTAACTGTGTTTTTTGGCAGACGGTGTGGTATGATTAACTCCATAGTATATACGCTTATCATGTCAGAAATTTTAGAATATTGATACTGAATTTAAAGAAATTCTTCATAAATTCTTGGTAAATTAAAAATAAAACAATTTCACCCTGGTATTACCAAAAATGTATTTTTGGAATTGAAATCTTTTCAATGATGTTTGCACTTATGCTGTGCAGCAGGCTTAGAACGTTCCAATCTCCTCTGAAAGTGTTAGAATCTTTGGTCATCAATGGCACTGGTTTAAACTGGGGATTTAAGATGGTACTCCATCATAATTAATGGCCATAAAGTGTATTGAGGTCTCATTGGTGCCTTTATGATTGGTAGTAAGTAAAATGAACAAAATCAGGATTGAACTTGATCCTGATTGAACTACACTATTCAGTTTATAATAATTGGAACGTAATGGTTTCATAACAAACTAAATCATGATTGCACTTCTTCAGAAAATCATGATTTGACATGAAATCACAAATTAATCAGAAATCATGAATTATTCAAAGGTGCAACCTCCGGTATGTACCATTCAGATTAATATACATGGTAGATAAATTCCACAGACAGCAATGTTGGACATAACTTAATATTGGACTTTTTTTCTTTTTCTGCTTCAGTAACAGTTACTGTCATCGTATTTGTAGATAATGTATCGTCAAACTGAGGCAGAAATCGGGTTCTTTCACGTCTCGCTCCCCCACTAAGTGTGTACATGTATTGTATTATAGATGCTCCAGTGTTTGAATTTCTCCTTCACAAAATACGTCAGACAAATATATGTACATAAACAGCATGGTTTTGCTGATGGAATTATTCGAAGAAAATATACTATAAGTGTTTGTTCCGAAGAATTTAAAAAAATATTGTATTTATACTTTGTGTATAGCTTTTTGCATTATTGTGATGTATAAATTCGTGTAAAATACAGAACAGCGTTCTAAGAACATGATAGAAAATGTTGATTTTTTTTTTTTTTTAATGTTTAAATATTTTAGCTGAATCAAATTCGTTCATATTCTATAAAATGAGAAATTAGTATCAAATTTAGACACGGAGGTTATCATACCAATTTTGTGCTAAGTTTCAGTTCTTGCAGGGGAAACAGTCACTTCAAGAAACACCAAAATTGGATTTCTGTTGAAAACATATTTTTTAAAGGATTAAGCAAATGTTTAGTTTAATATGTTATTGAATATTGATGTATATATATAAATTATATATATATATCTATATATTGGATGTGCATTTCAGGATTTTTTGTGAAACAAGCAATACATAGAAATGTCCTCCAAGAGTAACGACTTTATGAAGTATATATATTTATATATATATATATATTGTCAAAATAGTGCTTATTGTTAAATTTATATATGTTTGGATATCAACATTACTTTGTGTCAGAGGAGTGTGATGTGAACAAGAATTTTCGTAAAATCGTGAGTGTGCTTGTGTTGTTCTTTTTATAGAATTTTTCATTTCTTTTTCCTTTTTATAAAAAAAAAAATCTGATTTTGTTCCCAGCTTCTTTTTATTTCACATTAAGTCCTCTTCAATCTTTAGATTTTTAATTACATTATGTATCATTGTATGTTATTAATTGAAAATATTAAACATCATAGGTTTTGTAGGCAGCTTAAGATAAAATGTTTCCCAATCGTATTAGGAAATTAAGCATTAAAAGATGAGACAATCTGGTTATAGTCACATAAGGGGAAAAAAATGTACAATTCATGTTTCTTGTTTGAAATAGCTGTCTGCGTGTGTGCACCATGTGACCTCCCCTTCGGAAGTTACATTATTCTAAATTTTGATTAGAACTTGAATACATAATGCCAACATTTGTGAGAATTCTCGGCATTATAAAGTGTTTGGTAAAAAGGAATCCAAACTCGAAAGATATTACAAAGAAAGTCACAAGATTAAAAGAGAGAGAGAGAGAAACCTAGAAATATGTTGGCGGTAAGCAAAGTGGCAAATGGAACAAGGGTCGTTATATCGAGGTTTTGCTGTATAACGTAATGTTAAAAACCTTGTCATCTGAAATATGACTATCAGATTGTCATTCTGAAATAGGGAGGAATTTCTACCATAGTTGGCTACTTAAAATTTGCATTTATTAAAACAAAATTGCTGTGAAAATTTGCATACTGCATATTTCTATTCTTTCCAAATGTGTTCTTTATACATTGATTTGTGTGTCATCAAGAAAATCTGCTGGGTTTTTGTGTGTCACATTTTACCAAAAACCTAGGCAAGAGGTGGGAGAGAAAAAAACGTTTAAAGTTGACCATTTTGTAGGTTTGGTGGAATGGTACGTTCAGGTGTGGAATTTGGGGTCATAACCTCGGCAGGTCTGATCCAAGTTGTGCCACCTCTCGTGGAATGAAATTCCACATCCCATATGATAGGCTAATAGTTCTTGTTCTGTTTGACATATTGAATCAACTTCTATGTAAAGATCTTTTTGGCGGTAACATAATGTTCAGAATGAACATCTGGCATGTCCTATATATGTGCCAAGCTAATTTGACCAATGTTTTATCAGACAGTGTTAACAGATTAAGGTAATCTTGTGAATATTTTAACGAATGATGTATAAAATACATTATGTCTAGTTGCTGCACCTGTGAACTCGACGATAATTCCTAATTCATATTTGATCCACTTTGGGGAAGGACTTGCAATCATCCATAACCACTTTCAATACATGATACGTTCTGGTAAGTTTACAAATCTTCCTGTTGTCGTGATGTAGCGATAGTACTCATGAAGGATTTAAATCTGTACTCATTGTCAACTGAAGGGTTTATACAAACTGACCATATGATATGGCAGCTAGGGAAAGAAAGTTTTGCACAGGGAAGAGATTCTACACGATTTTTGTCAAGAAATGATTGAAATCTGAAACATATCAGGAATGACAAAAAAAATCAGTAAGATTATCAATATTTAAAGGAATAACAAAATCTTTTTCTCTAAAAATAAGTGGCATTCAGAATTATTGTTTTAGTTTGTTTACGTAAATGTGTCGAGAAATGAGCTATGTATGAAAGACGGGAGACGTTTTTAGATGCATGAAGTATATTTAAGTTGTCTGCACTGTTGAATATGTTATTGTTGAGTTGTTTCTTACTTCAGAAGTAGGATAATGTTAACTGGGGGTTTTCTCACGCGTTTAGATGAAACTATAAGGGTGTTTTAGCAACATTTGCAGTCTGTATGTTTTTTAACTCTGCAATTGCCTCCTTTTAGGTAAAGAATACATGTTTACTGTGTAAACCTGGTCTGATTAAAAAACAAAATTGCGTTGTATCTTGAAAAGAGTCTGACAAAAAGAAAAGGAGCCATTTTTGTGTTACGAATATCTTGTGTAATTTTAACATGTACACTAGTTAGATGTATGTGTTTCATTTAAAAAATATTTGAAGCAAGAATAATATTTTGTGACATCTTGCTCGCTTGCTCCCGATGTATAGTAGTGTATGGTCAGGTCTGTCCTGATACAATGTTGCGCTATATCCAGCACATGAAAGCAGCCTCCGAACGTGGTCGTTACACAGCGGGAAGAGCTGTGAATCGGAAGCCCACCCGTCCTGGTTCAGTATTTATTGTCGCTGTGTGTGTCTCTCCATGCTAGTAGAAGAGTATGGTTCCTTGGTTTCCTGGTATTTTTTTTGTAGGGAAATACCTCCTGATGGAAAAAAAACAATTTGTACATTGCGCTTACTTTCAGTCGCTCGTCACTCATGATTTCATATGTACATTGTACATGGATAGAACTGTCCGTGATTTGTTTAAGTGTAGCATGGTTTCTATACAGATGGCATTGCTGCCATTACTTCTGCCGGGGCTATCTTGGCATGTGTAATAAACATGTTGTTTTAATCCATCCATCGTCTTGTTTGGTCTCATTTAAGGCGTTCTTGTTTGATACTTTCATAGCCAAGGTTTTACAAGGTTCAGATCATTGTGGTATCGAGAGTAATGCATACTATGACATTTTGATTATATGAATTAACCAAAAGAAGTTTTATGTGGACTCAAAATTTCTCAAAATTCCTTTGTCCACTGCTTCAAAAAAGAAGTTTGTATATTTAAGTTGTAAGTTTAATTACTGTGCTCACGAAGCTCGACACTAGGTCACCTGAGCCAGTGATACCTATTGCCATCCATATCTGTTGTCGTCTTAAACATCTTCTTAAGAACCAAAAGGCCCAGAGTCATAATTATTTGACCAGTGGGTTGCTGGAATGGAGAACTATCAAATTGGTTAAAAATAAATGACCTGGAATCCAAATTAAATATATAAAAAAAAACAAATGACTATTTAAGAATCATAAAAACATGGAATTTAATCAAAAGGCTGCAGGTCTATCAAAGTTCTTGAAATTAAAAAAAAAATACTCCGAAGTATAACCGAGAGGTCAAGGGCCATGATGTTTGACAGCTCGCTGGGGTGTAGGCTTTATCAAATTTCAAATGAATGTTAAAGTGTGTTATATCAATTTTGGAATGTTTGTCTTGAGCATGCTGGGATGATGGGACATAAAAAAATGATGAAATGAATGACCTTGACTAACATTCAGGGTCAAAGGGAGCAAATACCTAAAACCTTAGAGCAACCTCTTATGTATAACCAACAGTCAGACCGTTTGATGTCGAATTCTGGACTGAAGGATTAGAACAAGTTTTTTCAAATGAATGGCCTTGACCCAAATTAACACCAAGGTTACTAGTAAATGTGTTGAAACTTTAAAAATAACTTTTTGAGGGGCCATGAAAAGTCGTGAATCACGGCATTTTGACTATTAGCATACTGGGATAAATGGATATCATATCTGGTCAAACTAATGACCTTGGCTCGCTCTAATGGTGTCCAAATCAAAAATGTTAAAAAAAAAATATTGAATTGATCTCTCACGAATAACCATAAGGTCACAGGTCATGGTATTTGTCACGTAACCTGCTGATGTGATGGGTTATCATGATTGTTTAAATGAATGACCTTGACCAACTTTCAAAGTCACGTAATTGAAATGATTTACTTTGTTTAACCAAAAGACTCATGTAGTAGTCTGCTGGGATGAAAGTCTATCGGTTTTGTTTCAAAGTCAGTGATCAAATACCGTAAAACACATTAAATTCCTTTTTTTTTTAATATTAAGATCACAGGGTTCATTACTGTTAAACTCGTTAAGCATTCAACATCTTCTAAAACAAGAGGCCCAATGGGCCTGAATCGCTCACCTGGTATTAATCTCACACTTGTTATCTTAAAAGTGGACTAATATACAGCTACAGGCAAAATATCTAATTTCGATCCATTTGAATCTATTAAATGATTTAAACATATGACGCCTGTGACCTTGAAAGTTTATAGCCTTCTGTCCCAGCTTACTTATGGCTAAATATCATTACCCTGGACCTTTGGAATATTAAGAACAAGTCATTTAAAGATTTAAACATATTTGATCCCTGTGACCTTGAATATGAGCAAAGGTCATTCATTTGAACAGACTTGGTAGCCCTTTTATCCCAGCATGCTACTGGCCAAACAGCATCACCCTGGGAATTTTGGTTATTCATCAGAAGTTGTTAAAAGTTTTTAACATATTTGACCCCTGTGACTTTGAAAATAGGCGAAGGTCATTTATTTAATCAAACTTGGTAGCCCTTCATCCCAGTTTGCTTCTGGCCAAATATCATCACCCTAGGCCTTTCGGTTATTAAGAAGAAGTCGTTTAAAGTAAAATATTGACGTCGGACGACGGACGGACGATGGACGCCGCACCACGGCATAAGCTCACTTGGCACTTCGTGCCAGGTGAGCTAAAACTGTGAGGCCGATAATTCCAGTGATCATTATCTAAGAAGGATGGAAATTTAAAGCTATCAAAAGTGTTAAATTATTTTTGATTTGATCTTATTCAAGCTTATTGTTAAAAGGATTTCGCATTTGCTAGCTGGAATGAAAGACTACCGAAAGGATTCGAAAAAGTAAACAAATAGACTGCACCAGTGATAGCCGCTACATACGCCGATAGAATAGCCGTACTGTATAAAGGGATACACGAAGATAACAGTAGAATAAACATTTAGGCTAATTTACAAAGGTGGTGATATATTAGTAAGGCTTATGATCAAACACGCACCGTTCAATAGAGCAATGGATCTTGCGTCGACTATTGTCTAAATTGGCTACTCGAGTCTTTGGCCTGTAACATTGCTACGACTACAAATTGTGTACGTCGTCTGCAATAGGCAAAGCCAAATTGTTATTTTAGCTCTGTCTACATGGGCCTCGTTTGAGTGGTTCCAAGTTTAAGAATACGAGACTGTGTAGCGTGTTCATCATCAAATGACGGACCCATCTGAAGAAAATCCAACTCGTTCAGAAGTAAGCTTTTAAAAGAATGAAAAAAAAAAATATTTTGAAGTGTTTTCATGATGGCCGAAATGTCGACCATATTTGAATTTGGACTGACCCGACCTTGGTTTGCACCATCACGTGTGCATTCATTGCTAGTTTCAAATAAATCCTGTGGGCTGAGTTCGTGAACTAAAAAATGTTAAGTTTGGCATGTAAAAGACCAACGGCCTGCTGTATCGACATCTTTAATTTCATACCTATCTGAAAAAAAGAGCACTTGACTAGCATATTCCTAATATCTTTCCTATCTCCGTATCTCGTCTAAATCCTCGTTAAAAAATATGAAAAAACGGAAGCGTATTTTTTTGATAGAAAGATGACCGCCTTGTTCAAGTATGTATTATCTAAAAAATAAAATTTTGTGAGCTATTGTTCTTAGTAATTGCATGCTTTCTCGCACAGAATATATTTTTGGAAGATTTATGTGTTTTTTCAAAGATTACCCCCTTTTCGACCATTTTTGAATTCAGACCGACCTTAAAATTTTGGCCTTAATCATCCAATGATCATCGTTCCTGGCATTTCAAACAAATCTGACCAGAAATATTTGAAAAGAAATTCAAAATGCTCAAAATGTACGGACGACGGACGAAACTCGATAATACTTACCCTTCAGGCCAGATGACCTAAACAACCCATTTGTAATGCATATAAATGTTTATTTCTGCTTTTAAGTTTTTGTTCAGATGATAAATAATAATATTTCCTGACACAGGATCAAAATATACTGGACTGCGTATAGCATAGTATGCTTGCGTTAATAAACAAACAATCTGTATTATTTCAAGTAGTGTACATGTCACGTTTTAACGTATATATTTGAGGTTACGTAAGACATTGATTTTTTTCACAACTTAAACGTCATTCCAAAGTGTTTATGAAATGCGCTTAAGTTTTAAAATTTATTATTAAAAAAAAAATCTAAATTTTATCATCGTTTGAAATTAAAAGCGCCTATGAGTTGCTCGGATTAAAATCTAACTAGCTACTTTTTACCCATTTACTTTAAGATTCAAGATATTGGTTAAATAGAGAATCTATCTCTTGACATGATGATAAACTAGTCATTTGTGATATGTGTCGTCTGCAAAGAGACAAGCCATTGTTTCCTCTGGCCCGGACACCAGACTTAGACATTTTGACACCAAACATTTATCTGTCAAAAAGTCTGGTGGTGTCAGGGCTAGAGGAAACTTGGGCTAAAATTTGAGACGAGAAGCAGAATAGTGAACTAATATAAAAAGGAAGAATAAGGATTATTGAATAGACCATTTCGAACATTTTCCATAAATTTAGCTATTCACCGGATGTTATACAAAAAAAAAGAAGATATTTCGCGAGTTTTAGAAAAAGTTTGAGCTGCGGTTAACTTTAACATAAAACTGACATAAATCGTCTGTCGGGCCAAGAAATAAGATGACGTTGATATATATTTTTTACATCATTTGTGCGTGTGAATGTCCCGTCCTGTCAAGTAAGCTGCTGAAGATCAAAGTTGTAAATATTTTCTGAACAACTCAAAATATCAAGGGTGGCCGAACTTGCGCGGGTCTCCCATAGGCCTTTACAAACCAGAGACGTATAACTTGAACCACGTGCTTGAACTAAAAATCATAAGACGACAAACATATTATTATCCCTGAATGGTTTCTAACAATCACTTTACCATATTTAATTATATCATTATATTGAGGTATTCTGAATTCTCATGTGTTAATGTCAAACTGATATTGTCATAGCAGAATATTAAATTTATTGTGTGTTCCCAATCAGGATTTAGTTTCGAGTGACTGCCCCTTGTTTCTATCACGTGACCTGCAACAGGAAACAGATAGCTCCATAGCAACAATCGACAACGGTTGTGTTGCTGTCTAGCAAGTGTTTGGGCAGTGTTGATAACGTGTTCGACTGAAACCCAAAACGACAACCAGAAGGGGGTGAAAGGAGAACAATACACACGATGGCTGCTGTAACAACTCTTCAAAGTAGGGAAATTCCTCCCGAAATGCCAATTTTGCAGCCACCACCGCCCAGAGCCGTGATGGAGACAACTTACACTGGAAACACTGGTAACGATATGGGGATATCAACGATGGGGTTCAGGGCTTCGAAATATGCCCCAAACGAATGGCATGAAAGCAATTACGGAAAGTATTATCACTCCTTTGTTGACCGTGATAGTGCTGAGAGGATCCGACACGAGTCTAAAAGGTGTGCCAACGAAACGGAAGCAACCACTAACAAAACACAGTCGGAGGTCACGAAAAAATTAGGAGAACGAATTCAGGACATTAATTTCTGGAAATTCGAATTAGAAAGGGAGATTCGGGATGTAATTGCAGAAACAGATGTGCTGTTAGACCAGAAAAAACGTCTCGAGAACGCCACTCGAGCTACAGAAATCCCTCTGCATATCGCAACAGATAATCTCAACTGTCGTCAGAGGCGCACAGGAGTTGACCTAGTCCAAGACAGTGTTGAATTGGGCCTTTTAAAGGTACGTAACAATACACTCTTTTGAAAATTGTTAAATTGAATGTGTGATATTTTAAATTTCAAATTGACCTACAGTAATTATATATAAGTGTGTTATTGTGTTGTTGTCGTCTGTTGTTTTAAAATTCAATCTAATGTTTGTTATACAATTTAACATGAAATTATTTTTTAAAGAAATATTCGTATTTTTTTCAGGAGGTAGAAATGATTAACAATGTTCAGGATTTGCTAAGGAAAACCACAGATCAAGCAGAAAGACAAATTAAGTAAGTACATTTGTACTAAGGATTTTGTAAGTCGTATAAAGATAATATTTCCAATTTTGTTCAAATATTATCAAAGCTGTTTTAACAGCTTTTAATATATTCCATGAGTCATTCATATGAGAACTGAAGCTTGAAATCAGATTAAAACACATTACAGTTCATTTACATTTCTATGAACCACTTAAGTCTTAACCTTGAACTTTAAAAATGAACTTTAATATGTAAAAATATTTGTCCTGTCATGTTTGAATAAGTAAAGCACTAAAGTTACAGTGCTCAATTAATAACCAAGTAATAATAAATAAATTGTCATCCAAGTATGATAGATGAATAACCCCATTCTGATAAGTAATTTGTTGTCAACTGAATATGATGGATGAATAAAGTTTCTTCATTTCAAGAACGCCTTTCTGATCATTACTTGCCTCTTTCTGCAGATTGAACAGAGAAGCAAAACAGAACCTCGAGATGGACTGGAGTGATAAGAAAGACTCCCTAGAAATCGACACATGTTCCGGTGCTCTGAGGAATGGACACACAAATAAACAATTCTATTCCGGAGCTGCAAAATTCGAAGAAATGTAAGAACTCTAATAGTGATCTCAAATCAATATACTAATTAAGTAAATTAATAATTACAGAAAATGGAAATTTCCTTAAATGATTTATAGTATTACTGCTGGAAATGTATGATCTATCATTATGTGCAATCTATTGTCATTATAACTTAAAGTAACACTGTATCAGGATTTTTTGTTCTTATATACATCAATATTCAATCATCTTTGATAATCTTTGGAAATGGCTGCTTTTAATTATCAAAAATCACGAACGACATAGGTGACTTAAACAGCAATTGTTTCTACAGACCCAATAGCATGCTTTTATGGTAATATAATATTTGCTTGTCATGAAATTTCGAATGAATAATACTTTCAAAACCGTTTGAGTGTAAGGTAAAATGTCAGTTGATTTTTTTTTTTTAATATTTCTATCTAAATTTGTAAAAAATATTCAACCCATCATTCCAANTCATATTAATAAAGAATGAATTCCTTTTCAACAGTCAGTCAACACCCGAGTCATGGGCTCAGTACACACATGATAACATTGTGAAGGCCGAACACGAGAGGATGGCTTCAATTCAGTTGAGACAGTTGATCGACAATATTCTGGAGGACACATCACGCGATATGCGTGAACAGTGCGACACTGTCGACCTCAACTTCCAGAAGAGGATCGAAGAAATGGAAGACGCTAAGACAAAGATGGAGGAAAACCTCCAAAAGGTACACAAGTGATAAATTAAATGTTACTTAATTCACTCACCCCTGAAGACACATTTGAACTCTTCCAAATCAAACGTTTGAATAGTTCATTATGAAATTTCAGGGCTGAATGAGTGTTGGAAACTGTTTTATCAAGCATGACTAGCTTTGATAAATCATTTCTGTAAATAAAACCATACCTAGTACCTTGCGGGACTTTTAAGAGAAATAATAAAGATGAAATGTTTGGGTAAAGAAAAATTGAAGCAGGTAGACTGGGATTCAAACACTAGATTTCAGATTCTTATACTGTCGCTATTCCATCTCTGCGTATTGCAGAGATATCTTCTCTTGTGAGCAGGTATTGATTGTTATGCATTGGTTTGTGAGAGTAACGTCATCAATTTTTGGGAAAACGGCGTAATTTTCTCACACAAACCAATGCATAACAATCAATACCTGCTCACAAGGGAAGACAACTCTGCAATACGCAAAGACAGAATAACCAATTGAGCTATCTGGTCAACAGAAGTGTCCTGGCTCAGCTGTGCTACAGTTATATCCAAACGGAAGTTAAAGGGGGCTACTGTATATAGGGGGAAAACCACAGTACAGTTGGACAGGGATCCTTAACCCTTTCACCCCTATGTAACTTTAGTAGACTCTACCATGTATTGATCTGGATGAGTCCATTATGGTCTACAGTGGTGAAAGGGTTAAAATAACCACAAGACTCTTGAGGGCATAGTAGAGAACAATTAATTTAGAGTATGACTTTTTTCACTTCTGAATGATGAAATATTTTACAATCATTATCAGTGTGATGGAAAATCAGTAAAATGTTAAACTGACTTTAAAATTTCATCAAAAGCAATTAATATCAGTTCTATAGAAAATCAGTGAATTTTAATCGTGAAGTGAAATGCTTATCTGACAGAAAATTTCATCTTCAACAATAAGGTGTTTTTTTTCTAAACCACTGACTTACTGAGTAACTATTCTTATTTACAAGATGATCACTAATTACCTTTGCTTCAGGTTTGTGATGAAATTGCTCAAATGGAAAAGAACATAGATATGCTTAAGAAAGCTATCCGTGATAAGGAAAATCCAATGAAGGTATCCCAGACGAGACTGGACAACAGGACATACCGGCCAGGAGTTGAGCTCTGTCGAGATCCAGTGCAATACAAGTAAGTTGAAAGTCAAAAATATATAGAGAAATGCTACTCAAAATTATAGAGCACATTTTTTTTGTATTACTACTGTTAAAAAAAGTGACCTTAATTTAAAATCCGAAAGGTAGTTTTTGCAAATATTACAGCTGTTATTTGTCCTCCAATTCATTTAAGATTTGTTCATATATTAATCATCTATTTTCTTACATTTTTTCTAGATTTTGTATAACATCTAAAAAAACAATCTGTTAAATCTTGGGGTTTTTTGGGGAGTAAAATCTTTTCCTGATTTCAGAAATATTTTGTAAAAGTATTTTTCATAAACATGAAAAAAATAGAATAAGAAAAATTGTAAGCAAAAATTTGGGGGAAAATTAACTTTAATCCTATCTTTTTGTTGTGTGTGAGAGAGAAATAGTTGGCCTGGTCTGTATTGATAGAATTCAAAATTAAGGATGCATTGTATTTGTCTATCTCTTCAAATAAAAGATTTTTCTTTTAAAAATAAAATTGACCAATAATGATATAGCTGCAAATATGCCAAAAAAATAGCTGGCTGGTCTGAAATTTGAACAGTAAACAATAAAATTGATCATTAAAATTAGCTAATAATGTTTCTGTTCCAATACAAAAGTCAGTAAAAATATGTCAAAATATGCAACATGGAAAAAAGTTCATATGCATCATTAACAGAGAGTTATATTTGAAGTAAAGTAAAAGGAAAGGAGAACAATATTCTATACAGGATTTGTGCAATATGAGATCTTTCATGAAAAAGTAGATAAATGACAATATTTTGAATATTTTTTCTTGCATTGCAGATTGGTCGGCGAGGTTAACGAGATCAGTCAGTCTATCGATGCCCTCGCAGAGAGGCTGAACAACTCCGAGAACTCGCGGAAGGATCTTCAAGACAACAGGATGGCATTGGAGAAAGAAATTGCTACCAAGAAAAACAGCATTTTCATTGATAGAGACAAATGTGTGACGGTACGAACCAGGTACCCAACCACCCTGAAGCTACAGGGATATCAGTAAAATTTGAAACTTAAAAAAGAAAAAGAAAAACACTTTCAAATGTTGTCTGTTGACATTTTTCCTTATCAGTATTCAGGGTGCCCTGGGCTGAAATCTTGCTAACTTATATCCAAATCACCCAATATACACTTGTCAATTTCAGTATCATGCCATACTTCTTTGATCGACAGTTTGCACTGCACCACGTTATCCTGTATGGGATTCATCAACTTTTTCTCTGCATGAATCATGTGTGTTCTTTTAAATGTTACTCTTAATCCAATTCCTGGATTCGAAAGGAGAGTTGCGAATATTTCTCGACATCCGAAATTTCAATATATTTTTTTTGCTTTTAATGTTTTTGTTAACTATAAAAAGATGATTATCTACGAACATTTGTGGACCAAAATACTGTGATAAGTTAAATTAAGGTATATATTTGATGTAGGCTATTATTTGATGTAAATATGTACATGTACGAAAAACTTGTTTGTTGCAATGGTGGAATGAATACACATATATCTCATAGTTGTAATGTGAATAAAATATCATATTTGGCACGATTTGTATCATATTTTTTGTTGTTGACTCATTCGCCCCTACATTTTTAAACTGGACTTGCCCAGTCTTCGATATGGTAAGGTTCAAATGTGACTTTAGGGGTGAATAGATTAAGGATTCCTGCACCACTGTAAAAATTGAAGCTATGCATTCGAAAATAAAAAAAAAATGATGAATCATTTCTGAAAGGATAAGTATACCTAGCAGGACTTTAATGAATAAATAACAAAGATAAAATAAATAAAAATAATCACAGATAGTGTTCTGAGTGACAGAAATTAGCTTGACTAGACCAGAATTTTAACCCAAAGCCTCAAATTATCAAACCTGTTGCTCTAACTGACTGAGCTACCTGGTCAACAGAATTGTTCTGAACCAACACTGCACCAAAACGAAACAAAGGGGAGGTAACTGATTATAAAAACAAAAACAAAAAACAACAGTACAGTGACAGGGATCTTTAAGCCATATATTTTAGATGGTTTTTTTTCTTCTAATATCTACAAAGGAAATTAAATTCCACAGCTTCAATATCTTGCAAAACAGCCTAAGCTATGCTCACATTTTTTATGATGAAGCAACATATCGATGCAAACGGCTCTCATTCCGACGCGATGATGCAATGTCAAATGTCTAATTTAAAAGAATTTTTCAGCATTAAACAGAAGATGACTTAAGAATTCTCAAAGGTCAAGAACATGAACATCATACAAGGCATTAATAAAATTTTATTATAAAAAAAAATGTTCTTCGAATACGGAAAACAACAACAAAATCAAACACAGTATTAATATAACATAATAATTTATTATAATGAATGTATATAGAATTAGACGACATGCATCATAAAACTTCTAACAAGGCATTAATTATCATGCAATAATGATTTCAATAAAGATTATCATTTCTATATATTGGTAGATACATAAGGATTAATACATGTAAATGTAATAACATTTGTTTTAACATATAGTATAAATGATAACAATCTCTGGTGTAAAGGTTCTGGTTGGCCTGTATTCACAAAACCATTTTCTAATCTCAAACTCAGTTATTTGCCGATATGTTCTTTCTTGAAACTCGTTGATTTCCTGAATTGCAATTTAGAAAGTAAACAGTTCAGTGAGGGTACGGACAAATTGAAAAATATTATGACCGGTGTCAAATTTAATGATTTTTTTTTCCCGGTACTTTTCCACTGAAGAGTTTCTTACAGATGACATATTGCAATGAAATTTGATTTGCAGAATGACAGTTGTTCAAAATTTCAGTATTTGAAAGCAAAAATAAATATAAACAAAAAGTTGCTATCCTGGAATTGTTAATACATAGTATCAAAATGAGAGGTGAACACTTTGATAAGGGAAGTAACTATACTGCAAGGGAGAAAACTCCCAAGTTGAAAACCAGTCCTTGAAGTTGAACTCTGGGATTGTAACAGGTGCTGTTGTACACTTTAAACTAATTTTGGTCAAGAGCAAGTCTTCAAATTGGCATTTTAAAAGTCACCATTTGAATTGAATATGGAATTGAGAGCTTGAACACAATCTGATTTTGAACATGACAATGATATTTATGAATACAGGCCCTGATTTAGAACTGTCAAAAACGTCTCAAGAACAAGATTAAGTGGTAGGGGTTTTTTTCCATTAAAAAAAACACCTGTTACTTTTCCAAAAAAGTATGCAAACAAGATTCCTGGAACAGCCTAACGTCACCAAAATGTTTGATTCTAACAGTTGTCTCATGTTTATCTAGGCGACAGGAGAAGATTAAAAATGACCCGGATCAAATTTGGTTCATAGCTCTATGAACACAATTTCTTCAGGTAATGGATATAGAGGAACTTACAGTGGAAATGTAAATATATATTTTTTTTATTAAATATTGTCTAATAAATCTGCTGCAAAGCTGGTCCACATTTGACACATACAATCGTTATCATGCGTGAACTATTTAATATAGCAAATTGATTTATGTATATTTTTCTACTCTAAATCTGTTTAAATACTGCCCTGACGTGCAATTCATGTGCAGAAAATTTCACAATGTATTAGACTAATTCAATTGGAAGCTAACTACTTGTAACAAATCTACATCTTGATGTCATCTTCAGCATCATTTCATTTTAACTAAATAGCAGGGGTCGACACTAACACTAGTCCGCTAGTCCTAGACTAGTATATTTCAGCAAGGACTAGTGAATCACCAACCTAACTGGTTCTTGGAACTGTGATAAACATGATTATAAAATAATAATATTTCTTTTTAAAATTTAGAAAATAGCTTAAAATAGGATATATTGCAAGATAGTTGTCAAAAATTTTCCTAAAATTTCACCAAATTGTTATGGCAGTTATCATTTTAAGTCCCCTACAGGCGATTACTTTTGATGTTTCGTGCTGTAGATTGCAATGTTTCCTTATCAGGAAATCTTAGCACTAGTTACACTGATGAAGGACTAGTAGATAATCTATTCAACTAGTCCTGTGGACTAGCATGCAAAAAAAAGTTTGTGTCTAACCCTGAATAACTAGAAATTGTATAAGGAATTTAGATTTTATCAAATCCAGGAAAAAGGTCATTTGTTTTCCGGAGATTCCTCCAGCTCCTGAATTGTATCCTTGACTATGACAGGGAAAGACTTGTTTGAAGTCAGCATGGAGTACAGCGATCGGAACATCCATACAGTCTCACTGCAACACAAGAAATATACACAAACATTTTATTTTCTAAGAAGATTATTTTAGCATTAAAAAAAATGACGCATACAGTCTAAGATTCCATGTTAATTAACTGTACTGACTAACTTATAGCTCAGAATGTTTCCCTTGTGTTAACCACCAGAGCACCAGTGCTCAAAACAATGTCTTATGGTTAACAAGGAGGAATCAATCAACGAGAGACTGACTGGAGGAGACAAACAGTGATAGATTACAACATGTTAGGATTTTTGACATTTTACAATTATCATATCTGTTTTTCAACTATATTACCAGTACCATAGGTGTCAATTACCCCGGAGTGTGTAGGGTAGTGACGGAAAATCTGTACAAAATATTACCACAAACCCCAATTTGGTACACCTCCAGCATTGGGGTCAATTTTAGCTGCGGGAACCGTAGCTTCTAGGCCCGATCTTTTAAAAAAAAAAAGATATTGTTATCGGACCATTAAAAAGATCGTGCCTAGAAGCTATTGTTCCCGCAGCTAGGTCAACTTAACCCCGGATATTGGAAATTTCCCTTCATAAAACCCTGCAAAATCACAAACCTCACAAAGTATTGAAAAACAGCGGTACTGGTCACAATGATGATAGATACAGCAAGTTCTCATAGAAATAGCAACTCATGATAGACTGTAAATCCTATGGACATTGATTGATTGATTGAAAGGGCTTTATGTTCTTGTTTCAGTGTTAACCAAGTCTAAAACAACATGATGGGCACAGCAAGCCCTAACAACTTGTAACTGTAAGAGCAAAGCTAATTGCCTTTGGCACTCAAGTTCCCTCATTCAGAGTCTAATTAAACGGTATCACCTATGACATAAAGTGACTGCGGCAGACGACAACAATGGTATTTAGGTCTGATACTCTTAACAGCTTTGTTATTGTTCTGATTTGGTGGTAGGAAAACACGCGTCTTTGTTCCCCTGAGATTAGTCATGTTTTCCCAAAGATGATGATTGATGATTTTTCCCTCTCATTTTTCCATGTTTTTTTTCTTGACTTATTTAGTCAGAGCTCATTTTTCCATGTTTTTTTCTTGACTTATTTAGTCAGAGCTAACATCTCAACGTACCCCTCTAAGATATTGGTTAAAACTGTAGAGATCTGGACACTATTCACTGATGTCCAGATGTCATTCTGCATCCATAGAATCTGTATTCACCTAGAGTCGTAGGTGTCTACTTCTGAAACCTCCATTGAGGGAGATCTCCCTCATTCCACATTTCCAATGAGGGAGAAAGTGTGTGAAACGTGACTGAAACTGCTTGGCTCAATTTATCTGTCTCTTTTTCTGTATGTGTTAACTCCGAAAAGCATTCATTTGATTCAGACACACCTGTTATGATCATTACACACACCCTGCAGTAACTAGGAGATCATTTGACCACAGGATATAGATTTTGAGCTTGTTTGAGGTTGGACTTGAATGAGGGAGTTTCGAGGGAGATTGGTAAATTTTTATCAAAATGAGGGAGTCAACCTCCTCATAAGGGAGGTTTGACAGTTATGCAGACTGTTAATTTTTGCCCTTCAAATTTGATGACTAAGTATATAAGGTTCTTTATTTATATTCACTGTAATAAATGAATTCACCCCCCATTAGGGAGGGCAAAAAACGAGCCGAAATTTCCTGATATACAGTACTAATGTATTTCCCTCTTTTGCTACATCTCAACTATTCTATCCCTACCTTGGTTTGTAGTTTCCACATTTTAACAATGGTAACACTTTGGTTGCTATGGTATCCAGGAGTCTCTGCTGTAGCTGCTCGTACTGGATTTGGAAGACAAGGGTCATGTATCGGTCAAGATCACGTGAACTCTTGTACTGCAGGCAGTCGTAAGGTTTTGACAAAGTTTTATACACACAAGGATCTGAAAAGATAAAGAAGAACTTTGTGAATATATTGCTTTGAAAATAGTTTTTCAAGAACAGCTGTGATGGCCGAAGTATATCTCCAAATGCTATTTGTTGTATAGTATTTTACCAGGTATATGCAAATTAAAATTTATGAGATCTTGATAAGTACCGTATTTATCCTGCAATAAGCCCAGAGGACAACATTATAATCTGACTTAAAGGAGAAGGTGGGCGGTGGGAGCTTTAAACGGGACAATGAAATAACATTTTTGTCATTTCTACAGAAATACAAGCAAGATATCCAGGTGGGGGTTTTACCAGACATGTGCTTATTGCTGGACAATTCCATCAAGGTTTGGCAAGAAGAAAACTTACCAAGTTTGATGAAAGCTGGTGACCAGAATTGTGACGTAAAAGAAGGCTGAGGAGGGGTTACCTCAACTCGGAGTTGTCTCCCCTCACAGGAAATGCTCGATAATACATCTAAAGAATGGAAAAAAATAATTTGTTACATTGTATTTGCTTTTCAAAAGTACCTCGGGTCCTTCCGAACTGAAAATACTTATTGTTTATTTATTTACATTAATACTCACGATTGGCTTCAGTCACATACTGTTACAACAAATGTTATAATTTAACTACCAACAAGTAACAGGGATCAAGAAGGCATATTTTATGAAATTTTCACAAAAGGTTTTTAAGGTAAATAACTTCATCTAGAATATGGGACTATTTCTATGACTAAAGAAACATACCAGGATTAAATTTGAGTCTTTCTTCCTCAGTTTTGTAGAAAACCGTCAATATAAACTCCACCATACGTTTTGCTCGCAACACATCATAACAGGGCCAGGAATCTGTTGTTCAAAGAAAAGATGCTAAAGTCTTCAGTATACAGGGGAAAAGATAATATATATATATATATTCACCTTTATGACGCATTTTTTCTGATTTTTTAACATGTGCAAAGCAAAAAAGTTAAAAATGAGTCTGACCTCTCTTCATTGGAAACATATATGACACTTTTTTTCCGACATTTTAAACATGTGCAAAGCAAGAAAGAAAAAATGAGCCTGACCCCTTTTCCTGGGAGACACATTTAAACAGCATTAAATTCTAATATCAAAGTTTTATTTTCTACACAAAGAATGTACATATTAAATGTGTCGCAACGTTTCAAGACCGACTGCTCCCTTTGTCAAACTATGACGGAGTCTGTCGGTCTTGAAACGTTGCGATACAATTAATATGTACATATTGTGTAGAAAGTAAAACTTTGATAGTTAGAAACATATTTCCAAACTGATGAATCTAAAAGAAAACATTAACCCCAGCCCTCTGTAACATTAAATTCTCTTTGATCTGGTATGCTCATATTGACTTAATCTAATATCCACAATGACCCCAGCCCTCTGTAACTACCCCCATATTTATATAAGAAGATCCAAACTTAATTTAGCAAAAACGTTGTCCAACTTTCTAGACTAGACGTCTTTTAATGAAAACAATCATAATTGAAAACTGATGAAAGGACCAAGTGAGCTACAAAAAAAAAAAAAACAACTTTGACCTTGCTTTTCTCACCTCACTAGGTCACTGCTGCAGATTGTAATAGGGAAAGGATCCTACATTATTTCATAATTTATTAATCATATGGTTGTATATATCCTTAATGAAATGAATTATCCCAGGAATCAGGATTTGCTAAAGAAGTTTATTACGTTACATGCAAGAAATCCATCTCTAAAAATAAGTGTCATGTAAATATTATTACGCTGACCTGTGTCCCGGAGGTCAAGGTCACACAGGAGGCGTAGAAGGTTGGTGTAGACGTTGGTGATGGCTTGCACTTTTCTCCCCACACTCTGAGCTTCATCCCACTCAAACTGAAATATAAGACACAGATCACTCTTAATTCAAGGTTCCGGAACATGAAACTGGAACATATCCCCGGTTTAATGTAAAGAGTCTTGCAATTTCTTTCAGTAACACTTACTTTGAATTGATATTTTTCTGTAAAATTTCTGTCATATAAGGATGATATTCATATGAAAGAAATTTCAGATTGGAGGTGATTTGGGGAGTTCTGCTTTTTGAAATTGCAGTAATTTTGCGGAGAACTATTACCATTATAGATATGCTATAGTAGCAGTGGTTTCTCCCTGCTTCATAATCAAAGAGGTCTGCATATTATCTTTTGGCTAACATGATTTTGCGAAAAAATAAAAGATAAAAGAAGTTTATTTCATTTGTATATAACTCTACCATGATTTTATTTTTATATATTTTTGCAAATGTTTTTTTATGGAACTTTTTATGGTTTACTAAAAAAAAGTTTGAGACAATTATTGGAGATTTTTCCCAGTTTCTGAGTTTATTCTAGTTTTTCTCAGATTCTGAGCTTTGGACACAAAGTTTTTTTAATTTTCTATTTTTGTGCGAGTCCCCAATAATATTCTCACCCGTGCCTTTATTCTGATAATTACCGTGGATTCCACCTTGGACAAAAACTCCTGACGACTGGTACAGACATCCACCTTTTTCGTCATCCTCTGAAGTTTTACCTTCTCCCGTAACCTTACGTTATTGGCGTACAGTCTGCGAAGTTTTCCAGGAATGTTCAGCTTTTTCCTGAATTAATAACAACAAAGATTTACTTTCAGCTATGTCTTAGAATTTTAACCGTTTTCAGTCAAGGATTTTTTTAAAATAGAACTGGAAAAGATTTGAACTAAGGAGTTGTTCTTGAGTGCTTGAAAGGAAGAATAGCAGATAACCTTCACGTTAATGGCAGATTTTACTAGGAATCTAAAGCAATTTCTTTTTAATAATTCAAAATAAATCAGATAAACTTTCATCAATACCTTGAAGTAATGCCTTTCATTTCATTTGTCAACCTGCTTTTTGCTAGCATTTCACTTTATTTCCCAAATAAATATTTTTGTAAACTTTTAAAGGTTTAACTGTTATTTCTATAAATTGTAATTGAATTTTGGCAAGTTATTATAAAGATATCTTTTTCCAGAAACCATAGAATGCAGAGGCCATCTTGTTATATCCTTGTTTGTGCATACCCTAAACTTTAATTTTTTGTACTTTTCAAGGAAGCACTGTTAAAGTCAAGATCACTCTCCTAAATAGACCCAATAAAAGAACTGAAAAATAAAATCTATTACCTTCATTAAATTTTTCAGACATGGAACAGGATACAAACATGTTGTTTTGTTTGGTCTAACCTTGAAGGTTTAGGTTAACATATGATTCTTGGTCAGCGTTTATTTTGAAAATTTTATCAGGGATCACAACTACTGTTAAAGCATGTATTTTCGTTGCGGTTAAATTTCATTGTTTTTGTATGGGCACAATTCGTTACGATTATATTTTGTGGAATCAATATCTTAAAACCATGTATTTTTTTTCTTTTAAGTAAGAAGTTTAAATTGACAGGCGTGACGACACAGTGCAGGTAAATATAGTACAGGTAAGATCGGGCGAGATTTACTCACTCGGTGCGTATCGGTCAAATCTGTCACGCTCTATATATAGTTTACATACAAAGAGCGATATTTACATAATGAATACTTTGTAGACTGGCATATACGTAGATGTACATGTACCTTGCTGGCAGTTTTTACGATGCTGATGTTACCCGTGTAATAATAACTGTGTTACAAATATAACGCTTGATTGACACGCTGTTGCTATTAGAAGTGTTTATTCTGTGCCTGTGACGATAAATACACCGTTAATCATGACTTGTGTCTAAATGTAATTAATACAACATGGATTTAATCGTTTTTTTTATAAAACTATGAAATAAATCAAAATAAATCCCCAACGAAATATTATGATTTTACAGTATTTGCTATGTATGCCTCAAAGTGATATAGCTTTACTTATGCCTGTTCTGGACACAACTTTTACAGAAATAAAAGCACTATTGTTGTAGATACGTACCCATCAGTTAGTAAACAAAATCTCTTTTCCTTTTCTTTCTCCTGTGTATCTGTATCATCCGTCACTTTGAGGTTTCCAAGGTTTTCTACCAGTGCTGTGTCCTCTACCAGGGGTTTTGCAGTCACTTGTGTTTCTTCCTCTTGTCCTTCAGATTGATTTGATGCTACACTGCTATTGTGTGCAGACGTTGCTTTGTCTTCAAATGAATCGTCATCAACAAATGTGTCTAATTTCTCTGTGATTTCTTCATCTTTCTCTAATCTTTGATTTTCTAATTTATGATTGTCTTTCCCATTTTGTTTCTGGTTAAAACCAGATTTCTGTTCAGAAATGACTGATCTTTGAGTTGGGACGGAAGATTTCTTTTGTCCTGTAATAACAGTTCTACATTTAGCTCCTGATGATATCCGTTTATCGACCTGGCGCTTTGGCACAGACAGACGGGGATTTGTCTGAAAGGGTGCTGTCAAATGAGCGGCTACTACTTTCTTGCCTCCTCTCACACTGGCACTTGACGACCCTCTCCCACTTAATCTACCACGCTGGCCTTGACCTTGACCTGTTGTTGAAGACTTGGGTGCAACCTGATCTCCTTGAGATTTTGAGTTTGTTCCTTTTTCGAGGTTATGAGTTAATCTGTCACTTGTTGTTTTCTTTGCCAAATTCTTGACAGATGGTTTGGTAGTGGTGCTATCATTTTGTACAGGTTCTTGATTAGAAACCTTCACAGGACCCTTTGAGGAGTTGTCTCCCTTCTTTTCTGGTAGTTTTGGTTTTCGTGTTCGTCCTGATTCTTTAATCTGTAATGAAAAAGTAAAAAATATTTTTCTTACTCTATCCAAGATGGCAAATGGCATGCTGTATGCTAGTGAAAAGGGGGAATGCTCGCAAATAAGCTCCCTCCGAACTTACGGACACTGGTCTCTTGAGACCAGCAACAAATATTTTAAAGTACAACTGAAACTTAAAACATCTGTTCCCCTTTGGAAAGATTGTAGAGAGGAAGTTGTCCTCTTGTCTCCATTCACCTACATGCCATGCATGTGACACTCCATTTATAGTGGAACATTTTTTAATAGAATGTCCCGATTTCAGACACATTTGTGATCATTTCTTTCAAGTCCCGGATATAAAAACACTTTTCACTTCTGTGGACTCTAAAGCATTATTTTACTTTTTGAAGGACATCGGTCTGTTTTATAGACTGATGGCTTTTAAACCTACATCACCCACCCTGTTCCAAGGACATTTGCCAAAGTGGGGAAAGGGCTTATTTGTGAGTGTGGTCTTGTTTGCAGTCAAATACGGTAATAAGCACCCACTTCAGCTAAATTTTCAAGTGTACTGGGTGCTAATTACAGCTAATACAGTAATTGTAAATTGTTTGATGCGTGCACACCAATTACAGTAAATATGGTACTTTATTATTGAAACAAAAGTATATTGACATAGGATTTTTTTGCTATAGAATAAGTACAATTACAGCAGATTCTAGCAAAACACCTACCCTTTGTTGAACCTCTCGGGCAGCCTGAGCCTTGGTCAGCATCTTGTCCATCATGGCCATTTCAGATTTTTCGGCAGCTGTCAGGGTATCTGTTTTAACACACCAATGTTAAGTTTAATGAAAGCCTCTCTCTTGCTATCCTTGCAATTGTCAATGATCAAATGAATTTCTAGCTTTCCAAAAGTGTAGTAGGGGAAGTGTAGTCCTTGGCATCTTAGATGAGAACATTTGTAACTCTTGAGAACATACATGTTACTGTCCTTGTAATTATGAAAACATATCAAGATTGCTAACTATGGAAACATTGGTTCCCCTGTTTTCCGAAGCCTTTTTATCTATTGACTTAATTCAAGTACGATGAATGACTCTTCCATTATTTTGATTAGAGTTCTTAAAGATTCTGACAGCTGAGGTTTCAGTTTCTCCAACAGTGTTAGAGGTTAACACGGGGAGATACTTTTGACGGGCGCCGCGTCGCAGACCAGCGGCCTCTTATGTTATAGGAGTAAGGTTTCAGTGTAAATGTATTGGTCAGCTTACCTTTAGACTGACTGCTGGTCTGGACATCACCTCCATCTTTCTCCACTGTTTCTGTATCTCCATTCTTCTTGCGTGGCCTGGTCAAAGAATTGATCAACAAATGGAATCAACTTGATTTTTAGATTGAAGAATATTATTAAATAAAGACTCAAGCAAATCAAAGGATTTAAAGAATAAATATTTTTCCGTTCTTTGCATAGAGATTTTGTTTACACATTGTTTTATTTTCACCCAGGTATGCTCAATAAAAAATAGCTCTGCAGTGGTTCATGACTAAAAAGCTATAAATTGAAAATTGATGACAAAACAAATGACATGATGACAAGACTGTCAATAAGAAATGGCAGCAAAAAAAAGGGACATAAGTTATAGCTGCTTTCAGTGCTAAACTTTCCAGAACATTGTGCCATCAGACATTCAGTGACAAATTGGACAATGAAATGATTTTGTTGTTGCTTCTCCGTAATCTTCATTGAACAGGTATCAGCCCATGATTTTTTGCAATTTGTAATTGTTTTATTTTTCCAAATAAATCATCAGCATTAAAGCAATCAACACCATCATACACTTCCAATATCATAATAACACCATCTTCATCTATTCTTCATCTTCATCATTAGCATCCAATGGCTTAGCTTATAAGCTTTCAATTTTGTCATGACATATTCCATGGCTGCAGAGAAGATATGTTTATAAAGCAAAACCCTTGGATTTTAAGGTTTAAGTTAAAGTTAGGTTAGTTTCCAATACAGAATCTGATAGAGCTCCTCTACACTGGACTCAAAAATTAAATAATTGTATAATATAAAGTTAAAGTTTGTTGTTAATAATATATTCATTTGCCCTATAGTTAAAATAAAGTTCTTCATTCTGACAAGATTTATCTATTCTGTTCTTAAAAGTGTTGATATTTGGAGGGGACACAACATCCTCTGGAAGATTTTCCAGGTTTTGACTGTAAGAAATGTGAAATAGTGTCTCCTCATAAATGTTGTTGACCGACAAAGTTCATAACAGACTTCATAATAATTATTTATGAACATTTTTACCAAGGTTTGAACAGGTTTCTCCTTGCACCACAAAGCTTCAGAAGATGAACATTTCTTCTTTCTATGTCATCAAGAGTCTTCAGTAAAATTTCTAAACTGAAAAATATAATATAATTTCTGTTATTTAATTTTAATCGGATATGGTAGTCATGGGCAAATACAAATAGACCTACTGGGAAATCAGTAATTTAAACATGTGCAATGTACCGTTGTTACCGTAGAGTTTACTTATCTAAATTAATAAGTTTATTTTAATTAACATTTACCGGGTTTGTACATAGTAATGTTATCATTTATTTGAAAGTGAATACATTATCCTGTTTCCAACCCATTCAAAAGTGAACCGCGATATCTTGATCGTTCAATAAGTCACGGCGTTACCTTTCAGCGAGCGACGATGAATCTTCTCTCCTCTTGGCAGCCATTAGTGTAAACTAACCATGTCGAAAATAAGCTTAACCTGAGTCGCATGTTTTGAAATGATTGTGAAGCGTTTACGTGATCCAAAATAACGGAGATAATTCCACATCCGGGCACTCGATATCTCACAATGGCGTCTCAAGAAGGGGGTGCGAAAAAACTGAAAGAATTGCGCGTTGTCGATTTAAGAAGAGAACTAGAAAACCGAGGACTCGATAAGGGTGGAGTTAAAGCTGTGTTAACTGAAAGATTACAAAAGGTAGAGTATCAATCTGCCCGGCGACACGGAACAGATGGTAGCGAAATCATAACGCCGACCACGTTCCCCCACTTCCTGTCCACTGATATGTAACAGTTATGCGCTTCGAATTCCCATCCTCCTACAACCACTAGACGAATGCACTATATATGTAACTGTCCGTCATTCCTAATGTTCAGATATGCATTCATTCATATCACGGAATGAGACGAATATGTTGACCAACCTATCGTAATGTAGAACGGTGCACATCATACTCGCAAGAGGGTGCACGTGTTGCAGTATGGATAAATAGAAACACAGGCTACGTTCGCGTATCCCGGTTGAAACGGTACGTGTGGAGCAGAAATTTTCAACGATAAACGAACGTGGTTGCATATTAAATTGGACCGGTATATAAGCAGAGCTAAAAATGCACAGCTTTGGAGAATAAAAAACAATGTATGAAGAATAATATGCCCTTCCTTCATCCGTCCAACTAAATTACAAAACGTATCTTAAAAACTGCATGTGACTTGACATTGTTTTTGAAAGAAATAACGCAAATTGGCAATAGTTAGCATTTTAGTTTCGGTCAGGTACGTCTGGACCCCTCAATCTACACGGTGCCAAATTTTCCTGAGGTCAGCCTCGATCCAGATCTGTGCCTGTCGTTTTCTTTACAGGTTCAACCGCTTCGATGGATACGCGAATGTACCCACACTTTCAACGGCCATGGTTTAATCAATGATGTGTGAAGCCTCACGTTTATGCATGATTCCATGCATGTGTCAACAGTTTATCAAAGTTTATCCAGTTTAAGCTGACTGAACCTAATAAAAAATCTAATCACTCTCCTGTTTCTGGTCAGCTATCGACTGTGCTATGAAAACATGGGGATTTGTCGCCGAAATCTGGCGACAGCGATTGTGAAAGTTTTAACATGTTTGTTAGAGAGAAAAAATTATACCTATGTTTCAGTTGATACATTTCTCATTAATTTGACTGGATTCCATATCCCAACTCCATTCATTATGGACGCTACATCGTTTGAATAAATTGAACTTATTGCAATACACCACATAATAATCTTTGTGAAACTGTTTAGAGATGAACATTTATGGTAAAAGCAACTAATTTAATAGGAAAACTTAAATTCGTAATTTGTCAGGACTGATTTTGTTCCACTACCATATTACAAATATTGTGAATGCAAGAAACACAAAGATAATTATGTCTATTGCAAAGAAAATATTATTATTTTCATAAAGTTCTAAATAACCCTATTTCATTGAATTTAAATGATGAAAGTTCTTGATTGATGCAGGCTTTAGAAGATGAGGGTGAGGATCCAAACGAGTATGTATTTGAGCCAGGAACTGATTCACCTAAAAGACCAGTAACTACCGCTGTAACCAAGAAGACAACTCCTAGTAAGTTTTGTGTTCAGACTTGAATACACTGCCTTTGGAATTAAATGAACATTTTGGTGATTACAATTTATAACCAAACTTACATCAGGCCAAAAAAATATATGGCTGTTTAGGGTTCCCGACCGACCCTAGCTTTTTACCCCCCGACCCAAAACTTTTTGATTTTTTTTTTTTTAAACCCGCTGATTTTCGAATTTTAGAAGGTTCCTTGCCTTTCAAAATGGCTTCTAGCTCCGTGTTGGCGCTAAATGTCAGCATATGGAGCACAATTTGCCTCCAAATGAACCTTGGTAGGGTCATAATCACATGACCACACGGTACACAAAAATATACCAAAAAACAAACAGACTAATTTTTTTTGGCCTCACTTAAAATTAATTCTGCATATAATTTTATTACAAGAACACCAACAGGAAGCCGTATGAAAACAAGGTTGACCTGAAACCACCGGTATTAAAGTACCAGGTACAATAAAATACACTACCGGTGTAAGGGAAATAAATAAACATTTTGGTATTTACAATAAATGTGAAAGAAAACTATTATAAAAAAATTGAATGAACAAGTTTTTGAGTACCGGTAATAAATGTACCAGACAATCTGCCGAGGATGACCAATCACTGCGCAAAATTTAAGAGTTTGTGGAGTTCCGACTTGAGTGGTTGTTGAGCTTGCAGGTTCAATGTTAACTTGTGATATCTGAGGCATGAACACAACTTCTATCTAAAAAAATCAAAGAATTTTATATACATGTGAAACTGTGTTTACTTGAAATAAGCAAAATAGTCTCTCTTTCTGTACTGTGACAGTAATCAATGCACAAACAGTTAACATCCCAAAACCACCAATTACTAGATCCAGGTACCTAGAGTCAAAGCTTTCAGTTGACCATTGACATAAATAGCAGTTTCAGAAGTTAAACAGAATTTTACCAGAATTTTAGATAGTTTATATTTGTGAAAAATAGACCTGTCCTTTAAAACCAGAGTTAAAGCAAATTTTAGGGAGTCAAAAACATACTCTTAAGGGACAACTGAAAGCCCTGTAGGATCCCAGTACAACTATACACATAACAGTGTGACTTGACTGAAATGGAACTGATCAATTCATATATATGTGTGAATTAAAATCATATTTGCAAAGGTTTTACAATAATGATTCTAACAAAGATACAACTGATACTGTGATATTTAAGCATCAATAGTATTTTGCTCTTCACTAATTTAAAGTTTTAAAGTTAAAAGCCAAGAAAGGTGAAATATGCTTTCAAAATTATGAATTTATTTTGATGATTTTTTTCTATTTGAAGGGACAGGAGCCAAGGGAAAGTTAAAAGAGGTGAGTTTTTTAACGATAAACTATATTTAGCAAGATAATGCTGTATTTGCCTTCCAGCTAGGCTTGAAATGAATGAAAGCATTCAGGAAACAATATATATCAACTGATAGCCTCAGATGCAGTGATGGTTGAAAACCATGACATGTTAAATTGAATAACTTCAAGTAATTGGTAATCTTTTATTTTTTGGGGGGGTTCAACAAAATATCTGGAGTAAAGTAACACAACTTAATACTATGCAGCAGTTTAACTTCTAAAGAACGGTGCAGCCATGTGACGCGCACCTTTGTTCATGTAAACTTTCAGGCAAAGTAAACACTGCATCTTGTCTACATCTTTCTTTGTTCTTGGACCATCAGGTATTGTTGTAAAACTCAAAACGTCCCTAGACAATAAGATACTCAAAGTAGTACTAGACGGGGTTAGACACTAACATTTTTACTTGGTAGTCAAAAGGACTAATTGAATAGGTTATTTACTAGTCTACAGCACGAAACATCGAAAGTAATTGACTGTAAGGGACTTAAAATAACTTCTGCCATGAAGATATGGTGAAGTTTTGGGAACATTTTTACAATTATCATACAATATCTTATTTTAAGTACCGCTAATTTGTGGGTATAGTGCGCAGGTACGTTTTTGGGGTCAGATTTGAAAGAAGAAGAAAATTCCGATGCCAGAGAATCGACGATCAACTTATGTTTCGACATCACAGCGGTTTTCCATAAATACGAAAATGTAGTGTTTTAAGTATAGACTCTGTTCCACGTTAGTTCATTTTTTTTTTACCAAATCACTAAGCCTATATAGTGTGTATGTTTTTCCCCGGCTCACTTTCATGTTGACGTGATCGATAACCTCATGAATTATTTCAATATTATGAAGCATCATAAAAATAGTGTATTCTGCTTTTATTTTTTTCCTTTGAGGAGATTTGAGGGGGATGTGTTGAATGTCCATGCTTCTAGTATAAACATATTTTTTAAAATCCCTTTACGGTCAAATCAGTCTGTAGTTCTAACAGTGCAGTAGGGCTTCACGCCACGTGTTGAGTGAAAACAACACGGTCCCTCGATCGCGACTGCAAATAATTTCAATTAAATTTCTTAGAGCTATTGTTAATCAGCAATCGTTAGCTAACTACTGCATTGTAATTTGTATTAACTGTGGTGTTGAGAAGTGTCAATAATTTTCGCTGAAGCATGGCGATCCTACCTAGCCTATTGTCCGGGATCAGATGGTATGCCCTCTGGTCAACTTACCTGTAAAAATGTTACGTGCCCAACTAGTGTTTGTCTCCAAATCAGTAGTCATGACCACAGATTACCGATTTTAATCATTAAAGAGAAGATAAAAATTGTGTCGCCAAAGAATTTCATTCGTTGTTGTTATTTTAAACTTCAATCTTATCATATATGACCTAAGACTCAGAATAAAACTATTTGAAGGGAGGTAATCAAATATGGCGGACTAGAAACTGGAGAACGATAACCCAAGAATGACTTGTTCCTGCGTATAGTGCGCACCCCTTTTTTGACATGACAATATTTACCTAAAAAAGTGTGCACTGTACGTGCAAATTTACGGTAGTTTTCTCAATTTAAAAAGGAATATTTTTATTTTATAATCATATTTTTCACTAGTCCTGGTTAGCGTCTACCTGTGCTAGATTCAAATTCAATGCAGAAGGTCATAAATAGTTAAGAGCTCTGATGGCATACCAGTATCCACCTTTGCTGAGCAATCACGAAAGAAATCATATATCTGGAATCCGCATTTAGGGACAGCTTGGCTTATTATCATTTTCAAATTCGTGTAAGTTTTGACAATTTTTAATTAAGGAAAATTTGAATAAAAGATTCAAACCATTTGGTGATCTTTTAATGATGTGAAGTAAATCGCAACTGAGCTGAACTAACAACTTCAGTGAAATGTGAATCCCAAACACAACAACATTTCAGAGGTGACTCTGGTTCGTTGTCATTAAAGACAATGACAGGATTGCTTTGATCACTAATAATTTCATCGAATGTTCAGTGGTGAGAAAGTGATTGGGGGAGAGGGGGTATATGTGGACAGCCAAAAAAAAAAGGAAAGAAAATTATCTATAGCTCTAAAGTTTGTATTAAAATCTTATGAAAAAATCTTTGTGTTGTATACTTAAATCTTGTACTTCAACACACATTACAAATGTATATTATGGTGAAGATTCCATGAAAATAAAATCTTCCTACACAAAAGAAAAATGCTGAGAGGACCTTGAGATGGCAGCAAGTAAAATATTGTATGGAACAATTTTCGACATCAATTGTTATTTTATACACAAACAATGTACATGTTAAATGTTTGGCAAAATTTCAAGACCAATTGGTCCCTTTGTCAAACTATGACTAAGCGAGTGAATTGCATTGTTTACCTGTACAAGGATGTGACGGAATTGTTAATTTCCTATATCACCTGACATGGGACGTTTCGTCTGTCGATAGGGAGTGTATACATTGAAACACATATAACTCATACATTGATTGAAACTTTTATATTACTTACATTTGTATATTTCCAAACTGATGAATCTTATGGAACAACTTACCTTCTGAACAAAGTCAGATAATTTCGGAGGGAACAAAATGAACTAACAAACCTGAACAAAATATTCACAGGGAAATGTGTAACAAATGTACTATTGAAAGGAATAATATGGCGATGTGTCATCTACATCTTTATTGCAAAAAATATACATTGAATTTCTATTTGGGAAATCTTGTCCGCAGGTTTGTTGATCATCAGCTAGCAGTAACATAAGACGCTGTCAGAAGACATAATTTGTCTTTATTCAGCTTTAATATGGGTTTTTATACCCCCTGCAACTAAGTTGGATGGAGGCGTATATCTATACCCTGTCTGACCATATTTTAACTACTGAAGGGATTTCTCTCCATTTCAGCTTACTACTTCCCTATGATATGAGATTGTGCCTTTTCGCTTGTCGTTAAATTTGGACAAATTTCTTTAGAGTTGCGCCCCTTTTCATAAAACTTTTGTCCAGGATATTATGTCAAACTTATTGTAATACATTGAAGTACACTGAATCCAATATTGCCTGCACAACTCCCCCTACAGTTTTCAGCTGATTTTCATTACACTTCACTGATGTTATCTGCACTGAAGTTGTGCACCTGCAATTAAAACCTTAAGACTTTATGAAAAAGTTTTTCTGGGGCATATGTTCTATACTACATTTATTTCACCTGGTTTGGTTTTGAAGTACATCTTGGGAAGTACAAGAAGTTTGTCACTTGTACTGTGACCTCTGATTTGACCTTTTACCTCTACCCTTTGAAACAGTTGTCCAGAGCATATTTTCTATACTATTTTACCTGGAGTAATCAGATTTTGCATGCAAGTACATCTTGGGATGTCAGAGTGTTAAGTACAAGAGGTATGTCACTTTGACCTTTGACCTCACCCTTTTGAAACAGTTTGTCTTGGGCTTATCTTCTATGCTATTTTACTTTGATTAACCAGAATTGGTATGCAATACTGTACAGGTTATTAGAATTGATCACATCATGAGATGGTAGAATGTCAAAAAAAAAAAAGGTCCCTGTGACCTGTCCTATTGCCTTTGACCTCAACCTTTGAAAAAGTTTGTTTAGGGCAAATCTTATACTAATTCACATGGACTTACCAGATTTGGTTAGCAAGTTTGTGTTGGCTGGGGGATGACAGGGTAGTATATACTGTGACCTACATCCTAAAATCGTTGTACCGCTCAGTAAATAATGAAATAATTAATATTACTGTAGGGAGACTTTAGATTGCTTTGCAATACTTTTGCCTTGTATATAATACTATAAAATTAAATAAGGTATAAAATTAAATTAGCCTTTTGCTTACAGTTCTAGTTGATGTTAAGTCGCATTTCACCGTAGAAATATACAGAGTGGATAAAATTTCATGTGGCAATGCTGGGAGATTTTTGGAGCATACTCTTTACTCAATAACAATAAAATGTAGCAGTTGGTATGATATTGATTTAAAAAAGAATAGCTGTTTTTATACATTTTTTACTGCCTTAGAATTTAAATATAGTAGTATATTGATCATGAAACAGCTGATCATAAAGTAGAAGATTCAAAACTTGCATACATTACTTTAACAAAATGTTTAACAAACATGTTTTGATCGTCGCATTTCATCAAGTATACATGTATGTACATGTGCACACTGACAATAACAGTTGAATACTGTACAGGTTATTAGAATTGATTACCTAACCACATGTTACCAAGCTGAACACTGCAGGCACACAGAATATGAATAAAGTCATATTATAAGAAATTCTACTCTTCTTTTTGTCATTGATATCTTCTCACATCTGGTACATCAAAATCTTATCTTATTTCAATAAAGAAACATTTCTTTGTTGTTACACATGGCACACGCCAGTGTGTTTTCCAAACCGTGTCTCCAGTTCAGTTACCCTGTATATACCAAGGTTTATTGATATCAAACTCTATAAGATTGTAACTGTTGAAACGTAAATTAAAGTGTTTGTTAGTGGTATACTAACCCCATAGGTATATGATGGACTTTATTGATTTTCAACATGCGTTCCATTTTATGTACACATAAATTTTATTGAAAATATGTCTTTTTATTGCCGTTGTCCATCGTCAAATTTTCTGAAAATTAATAAAATCAAAAGCAAGTCTCTAGCATATTACAGAAACCCCTGTAAAGGGATCAGACAAGTTTGTATAAACAAGAATATGCTGTGCATCATAATCCCAAAAGATAACACAATTGGGCAGTCGTACCACAAGCCAAGCGAAAGTGAATCCCCTCAGAGTGGTTGTATTGTTGACCAGTTACGCCTCATTAGGTCCTGATAAAGCCCACCAGGGGCATCAAACCACTTTCGTTTCTTTCCTTCGTCTTTATACACCAGAGACGTTAATTCTATTTACCTCAACCATCACAGCAAGCGTATCCATGAACAAATGCCAGTGTGTATTGATAGTTTCAGGTTGCTTAGAGTGCCGAATATTAGTCTTAAATAAATTCTGTATAAGGGATTTTCAAGGAGTATCTTTATCACTGCTTTGTATCATCTATTTGAAAATATTCTATAAAATAAGATGGTACAACATGGTTCAAGGAGTATCTTTATCACTGCTTTGTATCAACTATTTGAAAATATTCTATAAAATAAGATGGTACAACTGTATGGCTCATATGATATGATCTACAATGTACCTAACTCGTTAGTTTTGGGTAAAACCTGACATACAGTAATTTTATTTGGCTTAGATTAGATAATTATTATGTTCAGCAAATAGTTCTGGTAAATATTTTAATGAAATTAAGTATATTAGTGTAATAATACCGTCTTTATTCAGCAAAAGTCGATGTCTGGAAATAAGCCCACTCATATATCTATTGAAATTAAATAGAAATGACAACAAATGTTATTTCATTCTCATATACACCCTTCCCACCACTTTATGTCAGGGACTTTCTGCTGGCCCCGTGGACTCGTTAGAAGATAAATACGGTATAACAATTTGTATCGGTTACATAACCCATTCGTAAGTTCTTGTTGATAGTATTCCTGTTCGACAGTGCTGAATGCAATTTTATTTGAATAAAGAAATTGTGTCGGTGTAAAAATTTATTATTAAACCTGAGTATCAATAACAGAACTTGGTGACAGATTTTTGTCAGTTCTGTAGAAATCATAAATGATTATCACTGCTCATGTTTTTGTATGCTTGTTACTCCTGGGTGTTGTAAATTCTGGCAGAATTAATCTACTCCAGGATCCACATTGATATTTAGTGGTTACACCCATTCAGACGTGTATAGTCCCATTATAGACTTCAGATCGGGTTACACCCATTTGAATGAGGTTGACTCCTTTAAATGACGTACTTCATGAAAAAGATCTTAGTTCACTAATGTACCGGCGACTTTGGGAAAAGAGATGTAGGGTTATTTATAACATGAGGTAAATTATCTCAACTGAATCTGTTTTGAATAATACATGGGGCATGAATTAAAACGGAAACCAGTTTTATGACCTGTTATGCATGTTGTTTTGGGGAAATTTTGAGCAACCAGTTTGTTTTAAACATGAACAAGAAGATAAAGGATGCACAAATTTGAATAAAAAAATTAGAAGTCAGAATTTTAAAAAAACAGGTCGCTATCATAACATGATACATGAAAAAAACCACATTGCTATACTGTCATGTTTGTGCAATTTGAAAACTTCATAAAGCATGAAGTTAACAGGTAAAAAGAATTTTACAACAGTCAGGGTTAATATTATCAGGAAACTCTCATGGTTAAAAAGGTGTTAAAAACGTAATTGGAGCCAAAATTCCAGTTGTTCGGTGAAGCGTGTCCTTGTTAATTACCTTGGTGGCAGTGGAGTGAAATTCAAATTGATTTACAAATTGCTTGAATTTTATGATAAGCAAAACTATCTGTGACATTAAAAAAATATGACAGTGTTTAATTTTTTGATGGATCTGTTTTCACTGTTTAGATCATTTCTGCGTAGAATAAAATGCCAACCAGGTATTTCTGCTGGATCGGGGATATATAGAGGCCGATATTCTATACACAGTTTATATGTGCATGCTCATCGCGGTTGGTGGGTAGTTGACAGATGGCGGCCATGGAGAGTGAACTGGAGCGATTTCTGTACAGTTCAAATGGAAGTGAACTCGAATGGATTATTTGGGTAATCAGTAATTTAATGGCTTACAGCTGTTGCAGTCTTCTCAGTCAATGTCTGAATTTCAGGTTTAAAATATATCTACTTGGTAATACTAAATCTGAAATATGGTGATTAACTTAAAAACCTTTTACTGAGTTTAAAGTGTGTCTCATTTGTTGTAAACAATGACATCTGTTTGTCAGGATGGGGACGACGAGGAAATGGCGGAGGATTCGTTGTTGGAGGAAGACTTGGATCTGGATGATGAGATTGGTAACATAGACGATGCAGATATGGAACTGCTGGAGTCAGAAATGCAAGTTATAGACCAGGTAAACGACAGCACATTCTTTTGTACATCGTTTGTTATCCAAACGTTCCGACGAAAATCGGGGATACAAAATTTGGCCGGTCTATCTGTTACATTCTGGTTTAGTATTACAGTAGTCTGATTTCAACGAAATTGGTATGCACATACAAATTACCATGTTTGGGGATGAGTTTGATCGTGAATGTAATCCATGCCTATTTACACATACTTTATGACGTTGCAAGCTTGTGATTGATTGGCTACCGTAATTGGTTTCCATACAATAACTGCCCTACAAATGTGTCGCTTTCAACAAAATACATAAATGATGACAGGATTTAGGCTAAGGTCCATCGTGAATATGATCCGTGTATATATAACAATCAATGAAGTAACAGTGGACTGTTTCTTATACATAACTGATCACATGATTTAGGCTAAGGTCCATCGTGAATATGATCCGTGTATATATAACAATCAATGAAGTTACAGTGGACTGTTTCTTATACATAACTGAAAACATGATTTAGGCTAAGGTCCATCGTGAATGTAATCCGTGTATATATATCAATCAATGAAGTTACAGTGGACTGTTTCTATTATACATAACTGAAAACAGGGGACGAATTTGCTTGTTGCTTAAGGTAAAAATTTGATGTGCAAAATACAAAATGCCCTTTTTTTTCATCATTTTCAAATTACACCTTGTTTAAGGTGTGTCAAAAAATTGTGTCAAGTAATTATTGGTCCTATGGTGTAGGAACAATGGCGATTTTTTTTTCAAAAACAACACAGTAAATTGTACTAGTTATTGCAGATTTTGATCAGAAACAATGAATAAAAAAATAGTTTTGGGGACCCCTAGCTGCGTGTGGGGTGATAAACAGGCATTTTATATATATCCAAGTTCAGTATGAGAATGTCTGAGATATCAGGATTTATGATAAGGTTTGATTGCATGTATAGTCAGACGTTGTTAATGAAGATCTGTTCAACCTTCTGTAAGTTGAGTGTGTGACCAAAGAACTGTTTTACTAGATGCACATGTGTTTTCTGTTGCAGGAATTGGGAACTCCAGAGACTGGGACCAATGATGAAGAAATGGTCGAAGAACAAAAGCCTGCAGAAACGAAGGTAAGAGATGGAACTTTGTCGCTACTTAATAATAGGATCAAATTTGCAGTAATGTAATAAAGTATAGATTCTTGATCATAATCTATTCTGATCGAAGATTGTAATTGTTGCTATTGCATTCCTTAGATATTTTTATTTTTTCCTTCCGCAGGAGGACGAGAAACCTTCCGAGCCAACGGCTACAGTTAAAGGTAAACCCTACTGGTTCTTGTGTCAGGTTTTTAACGAGAAAATAAAAAGGTTGGAACATAACGGTGAGATTGTTTCAGCAATGTGTGTAGACAAGTTATCTCCCCTAGTCTGCGTTAAAAAAAAATGCGAAAAAACAGAGTTCGGGTGCACAAGTTAATTTGCGGTGTTTTTTGTTTGTTATGATAAGTGACTGCCTTGGATAAGCTAGTTCGTTCTGTCTTGTTCTTATTTGATAAGATTTTATGAAAGCTCAGGGTCCATATATGCTCACAGCCTGCGTACATCTGATTGTAAGAACCATGAAAGTCGGCGCCATGCATGCTTCTGATGGTGGAAAATGGTACATAATACTGCATACAATCTCAGTAGAGTCTTCTCCTAGTAAGAGACAGCCAGTTGGTACTGTTTTAAAATTTCTGCATCAGAGCTGCTGAGAGAAAAACTTCTTTTTTGACGGAAAGAAGGAGGATTGAAAAGAAAGCACCAACTGCAACACACCTATGGATTTTAAACTGCAGCTCAGTGAATGTTTAGAAAATTTATTTTGCCACAAGGTTGCCCATCAACTGAAACTACCTACCTGTATGGGCAGATTTCCGAAATCTATTTCAAATGGGATGTTTTTCTAGTTGAAGATTCAGGATATAGGAAGAAATATGAAAACCTCTGAGAGAAAACAACTGTTGCTGGAAACGACCAATACTTTCCAATTCTGCATTGTGTTTCCAGTTATCTTCCTGAAAATTTGCAGAATTTGTTTTACCTTGAATGCTGAAATTCTTGGAGGAGTGGAGTCAGTGAAATTTTAAGTCAACCCTTCTTGAAAAAGTTGGAATATTGCAAAGTGTTATTTTTCCAAGAAAAGTAGCAGTCAAGCCCTTCACCTGTATGCAGAAAGACAGTATCCTGAGGCTTACACCAATGATGTTTTTTTCAGTTGTGCATATAAACTGAAATGAAAGATACCTAAATGTCATGGTCTCCCGCAATTTCGATGCTGTCGAGAATAGCCTTGAATGGATTAAACTGGGATGGGATGATCATCTGCAGTGATTTCAAAGACAAGGATCCGATATGGATGGAAATAAGTCTTGGCTTGGAGGCCCCAAACACTAAAGAAAAGACCTTTATGAATCCTGAAGAAATAAAGCCAGCTGATAATACTAACATGACAACCATATGCAATGTATAGGAGCTTCAATTCATATTAAAAGGACTATCTGGATATACAATATGCAAATTTTCGTATGTTGATGAAAACATGATTCACATCGAACAAAAAACTCTTTGAATTGGTGAATAACTGTTTAGCGGTGTGGATGAAAAGGGTGGTGCATCAACAAGTCCTGAAAGAGGAGGAAATGGATAATATTATATAATAATATTACATTTGAAAGGGCTGGATCATGTCCGTTGATGTGTGGTTTTTAGGAAAGCATCACCTACCTACCAATATGAAGAGAATGTCTGCAGAAAAACCTTGGAGAATTTTTTTGTTTGGATATATCAACAGAAATCACAGAGTCCAAAGATACATTTTTGAAAAGTATTTTGTGTTAAACTTGGACAACCAGGACTGTAACTATTAATCGAGGACTTTTTGGACATCAATGGAAATAAGCGACATGTTCCAAGACTTGTTCCTGTGCTGATGAAGTCATGATCAGTCCCAGAGCAGGATATCATTGTAACGGATTCGGGAGAACTTCCATGGCAATAGGCTACATGTCCCAAGACTTGTTCCTGTGCTGATGACGTCATGATCAGTCCCAGAGCAGGACATCATTGTAACGGATTCAGGAGAACTTCCATGGTAATAAGCGACATGTCCCAAGACTTGTTCCTGTGCTGATGACGTCATGATCAGTCCCAGAACAGGATATTATTGTAACGGATTCGGGAGAACTTCCATGGCAATAAGCTACATGTCCCAAGACTTGTGCTTATGATAAGGACTTTGTAGTCAACCACAGAATAGGATATCACTTGTGCTTATAAGGACTTCGTAATTAATCACAGAAAAGGATATCATTGGAATGATTTCGGAAGAACGTCCATGGCAGTAAGCCCCATGTCCAAAAACTTGTGGCCTACTAAGTCTTAATGGTATTTTCCTAGACCAGGATATATGGAGATGATTTCGGAAAAATCGTCCAAGGAAACGAGCAACATGTCCCCAGACTTTTTCCTGTGAAAATTACTTCATTGACAGTGTCAGAACAGGACCTCATCAGGATGACTTCTTAAGAATGCTGAGTAGACCAGCTGTGAAGGCCCTGAGCTAGAATACCGTTTAATGTAAAAGTATTGATACAAAGTAAACCTTGTCACTGCAAAAACAGGCTGTCTTTCTGATGAAGTTGCTAGTTTTATCAGATTACCAAACACCTGCATTCTTTCCCCAAAGGTTATAAAACAAAACATCTCAAACTCGAATGAAAATGCAAGAAAACTTGTGGAACCTATATCAGTGGAGCATTATTTCAAACTTTGGCATAGATCGGAATCGAGTATAGAAAAGTTTTATAATCTTTGGGCCCTAGGCACAGTTGGCCTATTTTTGAATTGACAAAGTTTGCTTCTAATGATCAAGGCAGTCACCTCCTTATTTTGATAAATAAAACTATGAGGTCATCAAGCGCTTTTTTTTTTTACCTTTCGTAATTAATGGCAACAGAAACGAGACGTACTTCATCATTTGACAAAAAATGGCATTCAAAAGCAAGATAGTCCTTTATTTACAGTTCACATTTCATAAGTTCTGAATTGAATTTCTTTAGCACCTGAAAAAACTGCTCCTGCAAAGACCGAGGAAGAAACTCCAATGGACACCGAGGAGGAAGCGGCTGTTTCCGTACCAGCAGTCAAGGAGGTCAAGCCAGTGGTGCCAGTCAAGGAGGTCAAGCCAGTGACGCCAGTCAAGGAGGTCAAGCCAGTGGCGCCAGTCAAGGAGGTCAAGCCAGTGACGCCAGTCAAGGAGGCCAAGCCAGTAACGCCAGTCAAGGAGGCCAAGCCAGCACCTCAGGTGAAGGATGTTAAGCCAGTACCTGCTGTTAAGGAGGTGAAGCCAAAGGGGGAACCAGTTAAGGCGTCAGTTTTAGAGGCTGCTCCCGTCACTGAGAAAACTCAAGTTACCAACACTTCGGTGAAAAAAGAGGATATTGATGCTCCGCCTGACCCAGCTTCAGTCGTTCCTCTGGTGCCACTTACGATCGAGGACAAGATCAAAATGGACACGTCTCAAGGCTTACAGACCGAGGAGAATGAATCATTGGACGTTCACGTGGACGACACGCAAAACGACCTGGACGCAGACCTCCTTGGTTCTGAGAAATCTGAAAAGAAAGAGTCTGCACCGACGGAAGCCAAAGTGGAGGAAAAGAAAGAAGAAGAAAAGGAGGAAGCTACACCCGAAATCAAGGATGGAGAAACCAAAGTGGAGTCGGCCACCCCTGACACCACCACCGTGAAGGAGACCCCAGCTGTAACAACACCAGGGAAAGACACAAAGGGAGAGAAAAAAGCAGCCGACAAGAAGGAGGAAAATGACACCAGCAAATCAGCTTCTTCCTCCACCCCAGCTAAGAGGTCGGTGTGGTTTGTATGTCCAATTTTCATGTACAATGTATCATTTTTTACGCATCTTTTTTCCTTTTTCCGCGTATTTCCTTTCTCTGCTTTGTATTTGAGCAAAGATTCGACAAAAGGTAGCAAGTGCTTGTCTTTACAATCTGTTGTGGTGTTGAGAGACTAGCCTGCAATGCTATCCATTCCGACATTTTCGGAGAATTTGAGCGAGCAAAAAAATCTCTTGTTTTTATTTCTATACATGTTTTGACCTACCTAGCACTGTCCCAATTTCACAAGACCCCTGGCCTCATCTCGTAAAAAGTAGATTCTATCGGTCTTCAAACCTGGAGTTATAATGATCGGAAGATGTTTCACCCAAAACTTTGACAGACTGAACAATGTGACAATACAAATTCTAATAAAAAGAAATCGTGTTCGGCAACAATCATGGAGGCATATTTTATTTTCTTGGGTACATGCTTATTCTGTAGCTGGAGATTTCAACATTGTTTCAACTTCTAGTTATGCATGCACATGATAGCTGTTTATATTTTATTTAAAAAAAAAAAAAAAAAAAAATAAGACTGAAAGAAAATTAAATTGATATAATTTTAGAGTATATCATTGAAAGTTGTTTTTTGTGCAATAACAAGAGATAATTCAAGATGTTGTGGTGGAGAAAAAAAATACTTTAGTTCTGTTCTTGTTGAAAATTACATCAATTATAACATTCTTCATTAAATATCATTAATGGCTTGTACACCTCATATGCATTGTAGGAACTTGTCGTCCTGGTTGTTTATATAAAGAGTTCATGCTTGATGGTATGAGTGTTTTCAGAGTTGACTACCGAAAGGTGTTTAATGTGAAAAGAAAAAATAATTATGTTTTATCAGTAAGAGTTGAATTCAAGTTCGGTGGAAATGTTCATATGAATGCATTAATGCTGTGGAATGTGTCGAGGCGTTACTTGTGTTTCATCATCTATTTCCCGCTGCATTTTCAGCAGTACAGCATCGAAAGACCCAAAGAAGGATGAGAAGGGTAAGTTGTCCACTACATCTAGACTCGTTGATGCTAAACTGAACCCAGTCTCAGGAATGTGTTGTACAGCAACACGTTTTATGAATAAATTATATAAAAATTTCAGATAAATTTAGAAGCGACATAATAGGTGTCATGAATCATTATGGTGGGTTAAGAGTCATTGGGATTGGTTTCATCCATCGTAAGCAGGAGTAGAGTTTCCAGAAATGTCAGAAAGTCTTATCAAAAGAGCAATAGGGGAGGGGGACGGATAAGGGGAATTTGACCTTCTCAAAAGTTTTTCTTCTAAGAGAAATATAAGCAGTGAACAACTGATGTGCAATTTTCATTTTACACAGTACAGAACGGTGATTGTGATAGTGTTTTGTTTACAGGAAGCAGTGGGGCAGGCCGTAACCTCTGGGTAAGCGGGCTCTCCTCCTCAACACGGGCAACAGACCTCAAGGCACTGTTCAGCAAACATGGCAAGGTAAGTGTCAAAATCCTCTAGCATTATACTTATTTGTTTCTTAAAGATTAGTATTTAAAGTTTTCACTGAATTCTCTGGTCTTATAAATTTGCAAAAAAATGCACAGTAGACTAGTGGTAGGATGCCGGGTATATGACCAAAGGGTTGCGGGTCACGGCACTGTGTTGTATCCTTGAGCAAGATACTTAACGCCGCTTGTTCCTGTCTACTCGGCTGTAAATGAGAACATGGTTGGGCAGTACTAGAATTGTTGAATGCTAGCTAGCTGTGAGCGCCAAAATGGCAGCACCGGCTGTATGCCCCCCAGTGAGTTGAGAAAGATATTGGCTGGATGCAAAGGCCCTATATATAATCACGGATAATAGTTTGTGAACCGCTTGAGACGACCTACGAACTAGGTTGTGATAAAGCGGTATATATAGGAACCTCAAATTATTATTATTATTATTGTCGGAAAATCTTCAAATGGTTTAATATACGATAAAGGACAGCAAAGGGAAGTAATCAACCAATAAAAAGTATATATATATGTAGAGAGGTATTTTGTCATAAAATTGTGTGTTTGTAGGTGGTTGGAGCTAAAGTGGTGACCAACGCCAGAAGCCCCGGCTCCAAATGCTATGGATTTGTCACCATGTCAACAGCAGACGAGGCCACAAAGTGCATACAGCATCTTCATCGTACTGAGCTCCATGGCAAAATGATTTCTGTGGAAAGGGTATATATTAGTAGTGCTGGTTAGGGTATAGTTAATGATGATCCTTTTTCAGCATTTTGGAGAGAAAAAGAGAGAGAAATAATAACACAATTCACCTTCGTGTAATCTTCACCACTGAATCTGTCTAAAAAATTTCCATCTAGAAGAACAAATATGTAATACAGAACCAAATGTCTGATATGTATTTGTGTAATAGGACAAAATGTCCAGTGTCAGTTTGTGTAATGAAGCTATGTGTCAATTTGCAAAATAAGGTCAAATGACAATCAATTTGTGTAAATAAAGTCAGATGTCAAATATCAATTCGTCGTTCGTAAGTTAGATGTCAAAAATGTCCTTAATAAGGTAGATGTCAAAATTCAATTTGTTTAATAATGTCAAATGTCCAATGTCAATTTGCATAATAAGGCCAAATAAATACCAATTTGTATAAATAAAGTCAGATTTCAAAATTCACATTTGGCCTCATTACACAAATTGACATTAGACATTATTACACACACCTAAAATAATTGTGTAATAATATCTAATGTCAATTTATGAAATAAGGCCAAATGTCTTAATATCAATTTGTTTAATCAGGCCAAGAATGAGCCTGGTGCTCAGGTGAAAGGTGCCACAGCCCCTGGAAATACCACAAGGAAACCAGATGCAAGATCTCCTGCCGACAAGAAGAGTACCAGTACTACTCCGCGCAAAGACGACCGAGGTAGATTCTCTCACACTTCGGAGGGGGGACCTGTTGATCATTGAGCTAACTATGGATTTCACTATCTAAATGTTAAAATAAAGACAAACACTTTCCACCTGTGTTTCTTCTTGGAATGCCAGTTCTTTAAAGACTAGCAGCAATTAGTGACCTCCCATATTTGTACTATAAGGCATTTTCTGGAATATTTTCCTATAGATTTCAGAAATATTTGACATAAGTGCAGAAAAAAATGCATTATGAATGGGTATCAGAATTTTGTTTTGACTCTTTTTTTAATATTTGTCAACTTTTGCTTTGTGTTTCAGATAAAAAAGACGGTGACAAAAAGTCGGACGATAAGAAAGACGGTGACAAAAAAGATGTGAGGAGAGACTCGAGGAGGGACAGTAAGCCAAGCTCACGAAGTGATGACAAGCGACCGCACTCCAGCTCCAGGCATGACTCTAACAGACGTTCTACGGGATCAGGTACGGCATGATGTACTTTAATGCTGGAAATCGCTTCAAAATTCCAGATCAATCATCCCTATTTCTCAAAGGATTGATAATTAATCATTAATTCATCATAAAATGAAGGGGAAATAAATTCGCCAATATGGATAAGATGTGATGAATACTTAAAAATACCTAGCTAGTTTTTGTTCTACAGTCAGTCAAACCGCAATTGATAAGTCATGATTGATTAGTCATAGTAGGAGGTAAAATGACTTATCATTGACTTAATTGATTTGATTAATTAGAACAACTCTATAGAGTACTTCATTGTGTTGGGAAAGTTTGGGTGTAATTTCTTTTGATTAGAAGAAAATACATAAAATATAATATAATAATAGCTGTGTTTGAAATGATAAAAAAATGAGAATATTAAATGTTTTAGTAACGTTGTTGTCTGTACTTTTGGATAACATTTATATCTGAAGTATATATATATATATGTATGTAACAAATTGCGCTACAGACAAACACTTCAGTTTAATTCAAAATTATTTTTAGTTCCCAAGTCGGGTTTAAATAATCGTATTTTACAATGCGTTGAATATATCATAACAAAGAATATGAAATGGTTCTGATGAGGATTAAAATATACAAATTTTAATAAGGAACAAAAAATTGTTTGAAATTGGTTCTATAATATGGTATTTACCTCCAGAAATACTCGTATGGTCTTCAACTCAGAAATAGACTGAGGTTCCTAAAAGTCTATTTGTGTTACAATTTGCAGACAAACCGAGGACTGTGGTGATGGACAAATCCAAGGGTGAACCAGTGGTCAGGGTCAGAAGCCGTGACCGGTCATCTGGTCGTGTGTCCAAGTCACCCTCCAAGGCCAAGTCCACCACATCCACCACTGACCAGAAGTCTCCAGCCGCCGCCGCGGCCGCCACGAAGCCCGCTGCTGCCAAGGAGGGAGATACTCCCAAAAAGGATGATAGCAAGGATACACTTTCATTTGATAAAATACAGGTATATGTTGTTTATACTTAATAGAACTTAATATTTCAAAATCTGTCATTGCTATGGGAATATTCCAGAGGTCTGATTATGGCTATTTTCGTTTATCGCGTCCAAACGGTTGAACCGGTTGGACAAGTTGTTCGTTTATGAAATAAGGTCGGACCCAGTAATTTGATGCTACTTTCAGGCGAGCCTTGACAAAGCCTTGCAAGGCCTGCATAAACATTTTCAGGTCTGCAAGGATTTATACCCAAAAATGATACATTTAAAAACGAATGTATCGGTTGTTCTGCATAAACGAACAGGCCCTATGTCTACATTGAATGATTTCAAACTAAATGTGACCATTCAAATTATAGTCAGAGGTGGTCATAACAGCATAAACAGCAATGAGTTTTTGTTGTTTAGGAGGAGAGAGAGCGTGAACGCCTGCGCCAGAAGGAAAGGAAGCTAAGGGAGGAAGAAAGAGTAAAGAAACAGGAGATTGAGTTTGAGAAACGTCGTCAGCGTGACGTTCATATGAAGCAGCGTGCAGAGGCCATCCGACTTGCCAGAGAACGTGAACGCCTTAGGTAAGTACTGTATGAGCAGCTTTTTGTCCATTTTAGAACATCAAGGATATCCATAAACCCTATTGACTTACATTTATAGAAGTTTCTTGAAAAACTTATGGCCATCTTCTTGATAAAAATTTCGAACTAAAATTGATTTCAAGATCCTCCTTTACGGGAATGTAATAAAACTTAGTAGTTGTAAATTTCCGGTCCATTGCAGGAAGGAAAGGGAGACTTTGGAGAGAGAACGCTTGGAGACCCAGCGACTTGAGCGGCTTCGTGCAGAGCAGATGGAACGAGAACGTCTCGAGAGAGAACGAGAAGAAAAGAGACGACTAGAACAACTTAGGTAATGAATATCGAAATGTACAGAATGGGACAACTGTTCGATCTTACATGGAGAAATCTTCTTTACTTCAACATGAGGGTTGTGAAAAAGTTGTCACACCGAAATGGATGTTTTAGAAATTAAATCTCAAAAGTATTTCTTCAAACAGAAGTGTGTAGACTTTTAAAGTGGCACTGTTTTTGTTGGAAATATATTCAAGAGACTGTCTTCTAGTCCTGGATTTTTTAGCCCATTTTGTTTTAAGGAGACTCCACCCTTTCGCAATTAACCAGCAGAATTCAATGAAAGTTTCACATGATGGTTATGTCACTATGTAGAGATGATTATATAACAATCTAAGCATTCCGATAAACTGGGGATTTTTTTGTAAAAATACAGAAAAAATGAATTTTTGTCAAATTTAACACTTTCACAATTTTTGAGTGTCTGGCATTGTTAAAAACTATAACAACAATAAAATAATGTAAAGAAGCATTGCTAATTAACCCTACAAATATTTGATTTATCATAAAATATCTCAAACACATTACACGAAGTGATTTTTATTGAAAATGTATGGATAAAAGTAGTTATTTACAAGCTAAAAGCAAACAGGACACATAGTTTCATTCGAGTAGAGTAAAAAGTTGATCAAAATACACACAAAGCCTTAATAATTTATTTATTTTACATTTTACAATCATTTTGACCCTGATAAGAATTGTCTACCTTGAAAAAAATCGTAACTTTTTGCAGACAATGACAGTTATTTTCTTTACAATACCAAAAATGACAGAAACAAAATAAATTAAGATATTAAGATTGACAATTTACTGTTCTTTTATGGAACAAAATAACTCTCAATCACGTACACTTTGGATTCCATAGTCCGTTATATCATAGGCTGTCGCATGGTAGCATTTTATAGGGATCTTGATATTTTACTAAACACTATTTTCACAGAGTTATTGTTATTGCATTTGTTAAATGATTTACCTGACAGAGCGTAACTCGCTCGACAACAAAAATTGTAGCGACCCCGAGCTTGTGAACTAGTGTTAGCACGTGAAATGGACAGGTGAGGTCTATAAACAAAACATATCAGTCTGCATTCCATGCGCCTCATATACGCCCTTCCTGAACTCGCCTGATCGTATGTCTTCCCATGAGTTAGTTTATGTCTTTGTGTTATAAGCATAATATCTGAAATACGTGTTATTACACATTTCCGAGTTAAGTCTCGATATCGGATGTTGACATATCATCATCACGCACATGTTCTATTGTTTACCCGATGTTACTATAATTTACACTTCGCAATACGAAATGACGACACGGAAATACGGCAAGAAAAACATGTGTATTACGAAGGATGGGAAGTCCTTAAACCTGGCCGACTTTTATTACCATCATTTGCAGTTGTGGATGTTCTTCAGTATTTCTTGATACATGGTTTCTTCAGTTGTTGCCCCTTTTTGTGAGAGACATTTAAACCAAACAAAGAATTATACAGAGTTTGTTTTTTGTATAGGTTGGCAGAAGCAGAGCAGCGACGAGCAGCTCTAAAGCGTACTTATGAGTCACGCGGGACCCGAGATAACGAGTGGTCACAGCCCAAACGAGCGTAAGTATCACCCAAAACATGTAATGGTCAGTCTTCCTTGTTCCATCACAATGGCCTGGTTATGATGTTGCCTTCGGGTAATAAGAAAATCACATGTTGAAAGTAAGCTTACTATTGTCAGTATAATGCAATGTATTTTAATAGAAACTCATAGGTAGCTTCCTGGATGCACACCGTCCATTAAATGACCATAGCTGTTGATAGGACGTTAAAAATTACTAAACCAAACCATCCTGGATGCACATTTGCATCCACTTTCATAATGATTTTTCAAATCTCAGCAAAATACATACAAGGAAACTCTGCAAGTGATCATTCATTCTTAAATGCTGCAGAATGAAATTTGAAAGGGGTAAATCTTTTAAACATATTTCATTTTCACATGGAGTTGTTTTGATCAGGCGAAAGAGTCATGGTCTGTGCAGTGTTTATCAGGTAGGGGGTGCTGTTCAGTAATAAAGTTACTCATACCTATGACAAAAAGTGCTGAAATTCAAAACGGATGATTATATATACAAAAAAGTTTCAATGAAAAAATCCCTGTAATGTGCAGTTACCCGAAACGCTATGTCGCCAATCTCAAAGGTAAATTTGGTAGACAACAGTCCATCTTTGTAAATTTAAACTTTGGTATTATGAAATGCGATAACTCACTTTAACAACGCACTGGTCGGTCACCATGGTGTCAATTCACATCTCTTGTTTTTGTTACAGCAACAGGTTCAACGATAACGATACACGAGATAAGGGTAGGGACAATAGACAGAATCGTGACGCCAACCGCTTCAATGACCGTAACTCCGGTTCTGGTGCTTCTGGTGGGGGTAACTTTGAGCGTAAGGTAGAGCGGTATGACCGCCGGGAAGTCAACCGTGTACAGGAGAACCGTGGCAATGACAACAGGGCAAGTGGGCGACAGTTTGAAGAAAACCGACGCAGCGGTGGACGGGGTGAGGATAACTTCCGTGAGGAACAGAGAGACGAACGTCGTACAGACGACAGATTTGCCAGGTGAGCATTATTTGAACGTTATTCCCGGGAGAGTTGATAATTGATTCAAATATCTCGCAAATGTATATTTCTGTCCCACATAAATTCGCATATTGTTGTATGTTAAAGCAAAGGATACACATGGTAGTTCATTGCATAATATCCGATCATTTAAATATGAATATAAATATATGCAAGGGATCGGGGTAGCCGAGTGGTTAAGATGTCTGACTGTCTATGATCATTAGCCCCTCCACCACTGGGTCACAAGTTTGATGCTTACGTAAGGTCGTCACCAGGTACTTAGCACAGGTTGATGGTTTATCTACAGGCACTCCAGTTTTCCTCCAACACCAAAACCTGGCATGTTCCTTAAATTACAATAACTGTTAATAGGACATAAAACACAAACTAAACAAACCAAACACATGCCAATATTAAGTGATGTAAAGTTTTGTAAAAAAAATCGTTGGAAAGACCGATGGAGGTAAAATACAACAAACACTGCTTGTAGATCATACGACAGGAATGTAAACCATGGTCAGGCACACGACACGGCAAACAGGTCACATGACAGAAACAACATGCGCGAAGACCGACGAGACACAGGCTTCAACCGCAACCAGACTCGGGACCATGTGAGGGATGACCGACGAGGCATGGACATGGCTCAGGATGACCGACGCGGTGGAAACGTCCGGGACAACCAGAGGGACAATCGTAACATGGGGGTCGTAGGAGGGGGACACAACATTAGGGGCACGTCTCCACGACACAATGACAACAGAGGCGACTGGAAGGCAGACCGAGGTGAGGCAGTCTTTGAAGGTATTTGGTATTTGAAAGAGTTTTCATATGGTCCTTTAAGTGTGTGAAGTAAACTTTTCAAAGAGTCAGTTGCACATACAAAATTTAAAATGGCAAGTTTTCACTCCTATTTCACCCTTGATTCTTAATAATTTAAATTTGAGAAAAGTAAAATATAAAAATAGTTGAGGTAAATACATTTATTAAGCCACAACGCTGAAATTTTTATGTTGAAAACTTTAAAACATGTATCAAAGAACTGCAGTGCCTAGATTAATGAAGTTTTAGTTTTAGTGGCAAACGTAAAGGCCTGTTTTCGTCTCGCCGCCACAAAGTAGCGGAAGCGAGACTAAGGTGTTGCTTTTATGGCGACGGCGGCGTCAATATTAGGTTTTTGCGTTTAAGTTAGTTAAGTGCTAGACCTACCAAACTTGGACTACAGATCATCATCTTAGGTAGTACACCTTGACCCATGCATCAAATGCTGGACGCGGCCTACCTTTCATGGTCCATTGACTTTGTCAGCATCTCCATCAACATCAAGTTTTTGCGTTTAAGATAGTTTTTCTGTGCTAGACCAACCAAACTTGACATGTGCATTGATTGACAAAGTGGGGCACAGGTGAGACATATCAATCCGAATGGCTTGTATAATAACAGTTAAGCTTCATTTATGTTTTGACTGAATTTTAAACAGAAGAGCCATACATGGCCCATAGGTCTCTTATTTAAATATTCAAGTATGAGAATAAGTCCAAAAAATCTCTCTTTTTTTTGTTAAATTGTGCAAGAAGGTAATGATATGTTGTGTTACTAAAAGATCAAGACTAGACACCACAAGAAATAAATCTCAATGTGTTGTATGTTAGGGAGCAAAAACTGTCAAATGAATAATTCAGTTTGTGTGCATGAAGCAACAAGTGATAGTCCAACTACAACAGTATGTCATGTGTATTTCAGATACGCGACAGCAGGCTGACTCCAGGGTTGTTGTGAGAGGTCAGACCAACATGGCCAGCGGAGGACGCGACTCCTGGCAAGGTGGTCACGGTGGTGCCCATGGTGGTGCCCATGGCAACTACTCGAATGTCGTCCAGGACGACCGTAACCGTGGTGGCAACAAGAGCTTCAGTGGCCACAACAGTGGTGCTGGTCTTCTAGGTAAGTTTCTCTATTAAACAAAACTCTTGTACTTATGTATTTATTTTATTAGTGTGATGCATTTTCTTCCCCATGCAAGTATCCACTCATATTTTCCATAGATTGTTTACCAGCTTCCTCCTACCCTATGTATAATTTTACCACGCACTAATACCGATGACATTGTTGTTGAAAAGTATAGTTTTGACTGCAATGATAGTGTTAGTCTATTAGTTATCAAGTTATCAAGCATAGCCTGTTTTGTTAATCACGCTCTCCATGTATTCACATAATATCGTAATTACAATATGTCATGCCAATTTTGACCAGTTATTTTGAGAAATGCTGTAGTAAATTTTACAAAAGTAGGGTAATGACCCTTTCTTATTCCTATGAAAAAAATGGATTGTGATATTCGTTTTCATTTGACAACAGGAAATGCCCCGCAGAGTCAGAACCGTCAGTGGGGGTCGGGCACCGACAACCGAGGCAAGATGGAGAGCACCTGGACTTCACATAACGCTCACAGTAACATGGAGCAGCGTGTGGCGACGCAGCAGCAGGACCGCTGGTCAGGGGGAGTGACCATGCAACAGGAGGCGCGACCCACAAGCTTCACCCAGCCTGTCGCCACAGGCCTCATCAGCGTCCCACCTAACGTGTACATGACGTCTGTTCCACAACAGTCTGGCATGATCATAGGCAATATCGCAACAGGACGTCAACCTGAGCCGAGGTTTGACGCCTACAAAATGCAGACAGGAGCAATTCGACGGACATACTAAAAATTCTTATTGTTTTTGAAATTTGATATTGAGAAAGATGGACAGAAAATTGAGATGTTAAAAACATTTTTTTAGCATGTGATGCTTGTCAGTGAAGAACAATACATGTTGAATTGATGACTTGTTGAATTTTGTCAGCAGTGAAAAGTGCCATTCCAAGTTCCATAGGTAGTGGTCATAGTCCGAGACTTGGTCCAATCATCTGTAAAGATGGATTGCCTAGCTAGATGGTTACAGTTCCATTGACCACGTTCAATTTGATATGATCAGGTTAACACAATCTCGAAAGCCGTCTAACTGAAATCAATCATGCATGAGGGGAGAAATCATATTTCTTACAATCGTTGACTCGGCTTGGGAGGGTGAAGAAATTAAGGAATTCCATTCTGTGTGTCCAATTTCATTTACTTGTGTTCAAGTCCTTATTTGTGTAAAACGTGTTATTTTTGTATTGTTATCAATTTGTTTTTACTTGTGAATGGTAATCAAAAGACACTTCTGACATTTCAATGGTATTATCATGAATCATATTGATGTAAATACTTAAATTTTTCTTGAGCATTGCTATGGCTAGGAGATGAACAGACATTCTTCATTTCGTATCAAAATCCAGATCAAGGTTATATTTTCAGATGCTAAATATATGTGATTTTAAACCAGAGATTTGATAATTTGAAGCCTTTTTTTTTTTTTTTTTTACTCGGCAGACATGTGTCATACTCTCTGTTTTATTTCAGATCGTCAATTTACCAGTCGTCTGCTATTCATTCACAGCCACAACTCATTAACTCATTCACCCCTGAAGATACATTAGAGATCTTCCAATTCAAAGGTTGGAATAGTTCATTATGAAATTTCAGGGGTGAATGAGTTAAACAAATAGTTCAAATCAGCGGATGGACATTCAAGAATCATGTGTCAAAAACTAAATTATATATATATACACAGTGTATACAGATATTTGCAGCTGAATTCTATGGAGCATTATTTTCATACGCATGACCAAATATCATTTTACTGTTGTCTTGTATGTGTGCAGATTTTATCATGTGGACAAGCATCAATGCATCCAAGTCATAGTCATCCATTTTATCTCATCACCATTCTCATCATCTTCATCAATTTATCATTCTTATCGAGATCGTCAGCTTGTCTTGTTTGTAATTGTCATTGGAAGTGAAATGAATTATGTCGGAAGAAATTTGAAATCGTTTGTTGTTTTTGTTGGCGGCTTCATTGGTATTAGACAACCTTGAAACCAAGGGATTTAGAATTGTATTATTGAAGGGGATGTAGAGGGGAAAAGGAATAAAAAAGGCTACTCCTTAAAGTTTGATGGACAGATTTGGACTAAATCCAGTGTGAAGCATTCCTTGGCTTACATTGATTTAATTTTGTATGAATGAAGGGCGAGTCAAATTGGACAAATTTTGTACGAAGTATTGAAGTATTCCTTGGACATTGGGATGAAATGTTGTTTAAGGATGAATCTCTCGTGTGAGTAGAGGGATTGGTTCTGCAACAGGAGAGGGAAAATGCACGACCAGACCGGGGTTCGAACCGGGAACCTCCGAACTCTAGACGGAGGCTCTACCAATTGAGCTACCTGGTTGCAGACGATCAACCCGATTCAGTTCCAATACATTCCTCTCCTCCTTTTTTCTAAGTATTCACTCAAGAAGACACAACTATTTAGTATTTACAACCCAGGTTCGGGTATCCCCTTGCCAAGCATACACCAAATGCTCGAAACAACAGAATAGGAAAAATATACGGCCAGACCATGGTTCAAGCCCGGGATCATCCAAACTCGTAGACAGACGCTCTACCAATTGGACTACCTGGTCGCCAAAGATCGACCAAGTCCATTTCCAATAGGAGGTACTAGAATTGATATTGCTGTTGGTATCTAGTATGAAACATCCCTGGACTGTACTCCAACAGTGTTAGAGGTTTACACGGCGAGATACTTTTGACAGACGCCGTGTAACAAAATCATATCCGATAGAAAAAAGGCTGACCAGCGGCCTCTTATGGTATAGGAGTACCCTGGACTGAGGAGTTTAAATTTTGTAAAAACAAATTGAGTCATTTCCGTTGAAAAAAAAGAGAAAGCAGAATAGGAATTAGTAATACAGAAGAATGGGTGAAAAGGTTACACGAAGTAGCCCTGCGCCATATTTCGGGATTAAGAAAGGTGGGACAATAAGTTGTGGTAAATAGAGATCGATGTTGACGTATTACTCTAAAAAATAATTTGGTACGCAACGAAACGCAATTGGAGAATTTGTGGTAACATTTTTAAAGACTGCTGAGAGATGCGATGCAGATTTTAGAGCACCAGATGATTGATTGTTCAAGTCGCCTTGCACCTGTTGTCGGTCCTCCGTTTTAAAAAATAGTATTAAAAAAAACCCAGAGCAGACCTTGTTAAAATTACAAAGGTAGGTTCCCGTGTGTTCCTTGGTTGTTTAAGGAAAAAGATGGTTGCCAGGCGACCAAATCGGATAATCCAAAGCTTTGTTTTTGCTATTTCTTAGAAAGTACTGTAGATCTTGCTCAAATATCACAAGTAGATTACTGTTTGTCCTTAATTGAGCCTGAACTATTTTGGGATTGAAAGAAGAACAAATCGGGTTTTTTCCAGGTGGCCATAATTGAGTGTTAAGTTTTCTATTACTACTCCTCTGTAGGATATTTCTAAAATTTCCCGTTCAAATCTTATTAAGATCTTCGGTTACATGGCTTCGTTTACAATGTAATCTGCTCGAACATCCGATTTTCGGATAAGTTACCAATTGTGCTTATTTGTGCATACACATTCTTCGACTAATTGTGAGAGCAAGATGGCTTCCAGGCGGCTATCTTAGGATTTGAGACACCAAAGTAGCCCTACTGGAGAGGTTATTTTCATGTATTTTTTTTCCGCATTTCACAAGTAGGTCCATTGTGCCTAAATGTACAGTGTTGATTCTGACTTGATAGAAGACAATATATTTGAAATACGACAAAGAGAATCACAGTAATGTCCATAGAAAAAAATATTTTAAAATTACAGTGTTTTTAGCTCACCTGGCACAAAGTGCCAAGTGAGCTTATGCTGTGGCGCGGCGTCCGTACGGCGTCAATATTTTACTTTAAACGACTTCTTCTTAATAACCGAAAGGCCTAGGATGTCGTTATTTGGCCAGAAGCAAATTTAAACCTTTAAACAACTTCTTCTGAATAACCAAAATGCACAGGGNTAATCCAGTCGATGTCAAAGTTGAAGAGGAGAGGTGAAAACAACCATCCCTGTTTTACCCCCTGTCTGTAGTGTGCAACACTAAATCAGCAGGTAATTATCGCATCGAAGTCAGAGTACAACATCCTAGATTATGATGAAGATCATTTTTGTTTATTTGTTTGTTTGTTTTGGGTTTAATGTCCTCGCAACAGCAATCGTATGAGGGCGGGTGCCAATGGAGACAACGTCGTGAAGAAAAGTTAGATGGAAAGAAAGAAGACAGGAAAGACAGGAAACGAAAAATAAACAAATTTTATCTCTTCAATGTCCCTTTGCCTTAGTAGAAGACAATGAAGAAAATCCCGGAGTCTGCAAGGGAGCCCGAACTTAGTCGCCTTTCACGATACACATACAGTGGGTTACCGCAGGTCTTTTCTTGGCTTCCTATGTGTCCCCGAATGTGAATATTCCTTACAAAATACTGCTTGTACTGTCTGTCATGGCTGAAAATATGGTAAGGATCACTCTGCTTAGAACTTTAAAGTTGAAAAAATGGGTGTCTATGATGCAAACGCTTATATTATGCAAAATTCTAAATCAGTAAATATCACAGATTTAGTTAAGCTACCATTTTTTCCCCTGCTTTACCTTTTCAAATTATATCAATAAATGTAACATAACGCCAGTTTCCAGAATAGACAGGGTCCGGATATAACATTCTGTTGTTGTAAAAAGATGAGCTCTGATATCTGAATAAAAATCACATACAATCAGAAAATGGCATTCGTCTTCAATACAGTTTAAATTATAAAATATACAAAGTCTATCATCTAAAAGTATTTTAGGGCGATAATACCGACCAGTTTCAAAGCCTTAAATTACCACTGCGGAATTTAGCTAATGCCTGTCTATACTTGAAAACCATAATACTCGAGGCATACGTTTCCGTGTAATTACTAGTTTTGTACAATCTGTATGTTCTCAACTTATTGCCGTTATCACAATTACGGCCATTATGTAAATCTATAAGCCACTTTTCATTATCCAGACTAGTAAAATGGAATTTAACTAATTTCACACATTGCTTTACCGAGTTTAATGGTGAAAGTAAATGTTCCAAATTATTATTTCTCAACAGTTTGATAACTCTGTTCTCCCAACAGCGACTGACAGTAATAGGCCAGTTGTGGAGTTTTTTTCAGTAATCTATCATCTTCAGTGAATTTCAAATTTAACCACACTTCAACCTTTTGGTAAAACTTCACTGGAGTTCCATCCAAGGTCACCTCGCGCGGAGATATTGGAGCCATTTTTCTCTGTTCCTAAATAGAATCTACAGGCGCGGTTTTGGACAGTTTGAACGAAACGAGAATTATTATGTCCCCATATTGCAGAGCCTTAGAATAGAACAGGTTCCACAAGTGACGTGTATAGTTGTTTGATAACTGCGATTTAGCAGCGACTTCCCTCCCGCGGATTTGGATTTAGTAATTATTGCACCTAGGGCTCTACTTGCCGATTTAGTAAGTTCGCGCACTGCTAGTTTCAAATCAAGATGTTCCTTAAACCAGAACCCTAAGTAACGATAGCGATCAATATAACCAATATCTAAAACACCGCACTTGAAGTTAAAACGAGATCGAGGTGTTGAAGGTTTTCTAAAGTGTACCACTTTCGTTTTATCCCTGTTAATCGTAAGTCGCCACTTTCTACACCAATTGTTTAGACATTGCAGCATTCGTTGAAGTGAGAGTTCATCAGTTGCTAAAACAGCGAAATCATATTGTCATCATATTTAACACAACACTGTAGAGCCTTAATGTCCCTTGCCAGGTCGGTAATGTAGATGGAAAATAAAGCAGGCGGAATAGTACAGCCCTCTTTTACGCCCTGTGTGACGCTGAACCAATCTGTGACGTAATTATTTAAACGTATCGCGCAACTGACGTGACTATATAATGATTTGACGGCATCGATGAAAGCACCCTTAATGCCAAATGCATAGAGTTTATACCATAAACAGTCCCTATTAACTGTATCAAACGCTTTACGTAGATCAACAAAGTCAAAGCATACAAATGTAGAGGTTTTTCAGTTTTCTGTTGTTGGTGATGTAATAAAGCGAGTAAATGTGATCCAAACAGTGACTGATATACAAGAGCAAATACCCGGACCAAAGGTCAGAGCCAGTATAGAAAAAATATCCTGATTAGACAGCGGCCGATTTAGACAAATTATAATGTAGCAACAATGTGGTACGAGGATAGACTAAATATGAAGATATGTTTAATGTTTAGTTCTTGGAGGCAGTTTGACAAGCCCTAGCTCGGGTCCGGGACAGTTTGTACGTCAAGCTGAAGAATACACACTGCTCAAAGTGCACTTTTGACCTTGTGGAAAACAATTGCATGACGTCATGATGTAAAATATTGAAGCCATTTGTGACGTCATATACTTGTTACGAAACTGCTTAGCAACTTGTAAGGCGGAGATGATCAGTCTCTCCCCTAATTCTTATTTCTTTTATTAAATCTTGGATAGCCACAATGACTATCAGGCTATTCTTGATATATGTGGTAATGCTGAGCGTCATACGCAACGGTCCTGCTGTATATCGGGACCTCACTTGGTAAGTTTTTACTTTTCTTGACATTCAATGTTTTTAGGAGTCTACGTAATAACTTTCATGATGTAATTCCAAGAAATAGTTGCCTCCCGCTCAACGAGTTGGCGGGAGATAAAGTAATGGGGTCCGTCCGTGCGCCCGTCCATGCACCTAGTTAAGAAGCATTGCTCTCATCTATATCTTGTCTACTTACAAGTGCTATGTTGATTATACTTACATCAATTGTGTATCCATGGTTACTCTACTGAATGTATATTGCGGATGCTGATTTTGACCTACATTTTACGCTTCATATTTTTGATGACTTTTGCACTACGAGCGGGGGATGTCGATGACACCGTCTTGTTCATTTTAACTTAACATACTATTTTCTGTAGTGTGGAGCCCGAACCAAGATATTCCCAAAGACTGTTTCACTATTTCTCCGCAGCTGAAATTGAGGAAGTATGTCCAACGCCTGCCGATCTGACATGGGTAAGAATAGAAGTTTTTGCATTTACGACAATTTTGGCTTTCTAACCGATGTAACATGTAGTAAATCGGGAGTCGGCAACATCGTTTCTTTATATATATATATATATATATATATATATACATGCATGTAAGTATAATACCCAGTAAATAATCATCATTTAATTTATTTTAGCGAATTGGGAATGAGGTATTCTGTACCCTGTTATGTGTACTTCTAACCCTGCTGTTGGGCTGTGCGCCGTCGATTGGAAACAGCGCCAAAGAGAAATGGTCAGCCATGGTGTCAATGTTCCAAGAATGGAGAACGCGTAAGTGATTTGAATTCTGAAAAGAAAATGTGGTTATTTCCAATTTTCCAGGTTTTTTTGTCGATACAACCAATCACTGTCAAATACGTTATTGTAGATTGCAATCATCTTAATCCCCCCCCCGCGCGTTTGTTGCTAAGTAAATGCATTCAGCGAAATATGTATGATATTTATTCATGAAACACATATGATCTTCATTTAGTTTCATAAAATAATCTGTTTGGCAGATTCTGACTGAATTCTTGTTTAATTAATTGACTTCCCTCCGTCGTAACTAAAATATACCATAACATGCATATATCTGTCTGTACAGGCCCCACCCTCTGCCGTCACTGCAGAACTGCCCCTTGTCAGGTCAAAAGGAGATGCTTATGGAAGCCCTCCGGCTCTCGTAAAAGGGACAAAGCCAATTTCGCGGAGCGGTCAAAGGCCATGATGCTGTTCAACTACGGACTCGAATTGTCCGTGCTGTTGACCAAAGAGCTGCCACGGGATGACCTGTACTGGGAGAGAAGATACTGCAGTCATTTTGAGGAGAAGCATATGGTTCTGTTTCCACTGTGCATCCAGCGTCAGATCAACTACTGGTTACCCGTCCCTCGCTAGGTAAATAGTCTGTTAGACCGAAAAAAAGTCTTTGAAAGCGATCACAAAATAAATACGTTTAACAAGCTGACTTAAAACAGTGCAACATAATATTTTTGCCATTTTTGAGACTGAAAGGAGAGAAAGTCGCTTGAATCCGTTAGTCACCACCTCCCATTCTGTACCCGAAGGAGTGCCGGAATCTGCCGAGGTTAGCCGATTGCCTCCACGTGATCTTACTAATAAAAAAAAAATCATTGATTTCCCATGCAGTTATAAAATATTGCACAGTCAATTAATAAAATACGTCACTTTTTTTCGCGGTGCAGATTTGATAAATAAATTAAGTTTTTATTTGTTATTTCAGATTTATTGTCCTGGCTTCCGCGCAGATTGTTGATGACGTTTGATGATTGGTTTTATTTGTGGATGTCATTTTTTTTTTGTGATAACGAGGCTATCGATCACGTTAACGATATGCTGTGCCTTTGTTTTTATTTTTTTGTGTCACGGTTAGTCCCGGCTATTGGCTAATTCTAACATTGTGCGCCATCGTCGTCAAATGGTCTTATGCAGAATTTTGCGCTGTAGTCCTTGTATTAATCAATTAGGACATTGTTGGTATTGGTCAGTAATGTTCCAATCAGAATATATGCATCGTAATTTGTTGCAATGGTCAGTTGGCAGATGTTTAACAAATAGGTCAGTTGGAAATATGATGATCGTGATCGTTTGTGGGGATCCATATGTATGCTAGCTGAACTGGTCAGTTCTAACCCTGTCGAGTCTTGACCGCTAATGGTTTTATGTTGTAGTCTGCATTAAGTTAAGATGACCATTCTATGTGATACTGCCAACTTAAATTGTAGAATGTTTGTCATTTTGTATTTGTCTTTTGTGATAAGCAATCAAGCGATCAATAAAATTATCCTAAATATTGTTTCGTGTTCTAGTTATTGTTTGATAGTATAGTTTAAATGTTACCTATATCTATTTTCGAGTGAAGACAATGATCGCAATGGACTTTATTTGACTGTGTTGTTGTTCTGTTTCAGCCAATATTAGAAAAACAATGACTGGAAAGAAAATTTCAACCCAGAAAAGAACCAAGGGGACGATGTCCGATTACTCTTTGCCGCCAATTAAAAATGTGCCAACGATGACACCCTCAAAGAAGAGGGCGGATAAAAATTTAAAGGAATTTACATCTACGGAAACATGCCAACCTATCAACATGCCGGGATTTAAAGCTCGCGGTAAAAAAAATACTCCCAAGAACAAAATGTCGTCTGTAATTGCCGATTTGTCTGGCAAGGAACCCGCTGAAAAGTCGATGATGGGCACAAGGACGATTCAATCCATGCCTTCAAAGAGCATCGCATTGTCTGAAGAGAGAATACGTCTGCCCGTCCCCCGGGGAGCTAGGATGATTCCTTACTCTGTTAAAGTTCTGCCGCACCAGTATATGATTATGAACAGAACAAATCTCCCGCCTATCGGAGTCCGCTCCATGGCTGCTTGGTAGTAAACCATCTGTTGACTATTATTAAGTGAAGCGAAGATGGTAGCACGGCGCAGATATGTACGAGTCTGTTTTTCCAGGACCACCAAGGGAAATATATATCTCGAATTTATATTTAGACAGACACAGCTAGTCTCGTCTCTGATTAGACTACTATTTTGACATCTTAAAATCATCGAATGATTTTTTAATAAAATATTTTCAAACTTTTATGAAGAGCATTTGTTTTCTTTGCATATTTTTTTTTTATTAGTTTATGTTAGAAATGATATATTGTTTCATTAAGACATAATTGCAATTTCTGGACATCTTTTTCCTCTTTATCTAGAACTCGACTTTTCAAATGTTTTCGACTTCGTTAATAGTTTCACTACGTCATAATCAGAGAAGAGACAAAGAATACGTGTAATTGCCTATGATAGATAAATGATACTTTATGGCTGTTACTATGCCATGGACGCGATATATCCTCTAGATGGTTTAGGATATTCCTTATACGGGATGGCCACCTGATGGTCTTTTCTTGTTTCTTGCCAACATTCTGGTGATACTCTCTCATTTCTATGACCAGCTATT